>NC_081520.1:19124692-19424692 GCF_030273125.1 Centropristis striata
TCAACATGCACAACCACTGAAACAGTCAGATCAACATGCACAACCACTGAAACAGTCAGATCAACATGCACAACCTCTGAAACAGTCAGATAAACATGCACAACTACTGAAACAGTCAGATCGACATGCACAACTACTGGAACAGTCAGATCAACATGCACAACTACTGGAACAGTCAGATCAACATGCACAGCCTCTGTCTGTAAACAGTCAGTCAGAGTGACAGCAGCCTGACTGAGTTGAGTGGATGTGATGCAGAGACGTGTCTGTCTAGACTGGATGTAATTGTTGCACCATGTTGTTGATCACGCTCAGATACAACGTGTTGATTTTGTTTATGTGTGTGTGTGTGTGTGTGTGTGTGAGAGAGTCTCTCTTCTCTGCCTCCATGTCATTTTCCATTAAAGCTGTAGCTGGAAAAATGAAACCAGTGGATAATATTAGCATATTAGTATTAGCAATAGCTAAATAAACTGGTATTGATATTGCTCTATATCATATCCTAATGAATGTTGTTGTGTGATTGTCAGATCCAGAGTGTGGAGACGTCCCCCTGCTAACTCCAGGCAGTAAAGAGATGATGTCCCAGGCCCTGAAGGCAACATTCAGCGGCTTCACAAAGGAGCAGCAGCGGCTGGCCATCCCCAAAGGTAACACCGTCAGCTGCTCCGCTTCTTATTAGCCCTGTTAACGATTTTAGTTGAGAAATGAAATGTTATCAGTAAAGCATGAGCCCTTAAAACCAGCTGATATGAGGCTCTTCAATACCAAAGAAAAGGGTTATTTGTTGACGTTTGACTTTTTATTTAATATTGTTGTAGACCCACAGCAACTTGTTTTCTTCAATTATAAAAATGTGCAGCTTTTATACGGCATAAAAACATTTTTTTTTAAACTTTTTGGTCAACTTAAATGTGCATCAGAACTTACAAAAGTCTACGACATAGCCTCTAACCTCTAAATTTTGCCAACTTCAAGTCTAGTTTTAAGTTTCCCTAGTCAGACTAGCTTTAGATTTCAAATCTCCTGAGATATTTGTCAAGTGTCTAGCTTCTCATTTGCACTTTGGTTCTCACTGCTTTATCACAAAATCATGTTGATAAATGCTAATTATGACCTATTAGTAAAGCTGGTAGGCTGGTTTAGACTTAGTCGGCTGTTTTATCGTCATTGTAAAGGTTTGAAATAAGGTTTGCAGCTCCATTCCCACATTTTTCCCTTTTTTTGGCCAACAGTGGCTCTTTTGCACATAAAGGTTGCCGACCCCTGTATTAGACCGTCTCACATTTTAAGCTGCTTCTTCTCCAGTGAAGGCTTCTCTTAGAAACTAGGAGACAGCCAGTCATTCTAGCTGTGGCTTTACATTACATACATACATTTACAGACAGATGCTAATAAAGTGTCTTTTTTGGGAATTTTGTGTCTTTTTTTTAGTAATTTTGTATCTTTTTTGGGAATGTTGTGTCTTTTTCTAATAATTTTGTGCCTTTTTAGTAATTTTGTATCTTTTGGGGTAATTTTGTGTCTTTTTCTAATAATTTTGTGCCTTTTTAGTAATTTTGTATCTTTTTGGGTAATTTTGTGTCTTTTTTTAGTAATTTTGTGTCTTTTTTGGGTCATTTTTTGCCGACCCCTGCATTAGACCGTCTCACATTCTAGGCTGCTTCTTCTCCAGTGAAGGCTTCTCTTAGAAACAAGCAGACAGCCAGTTATTGTAGCTGTGGCTTTACATTACATACATGTCAGTCTGGCTGCAGCATCCAGAGAATCCAGACTCCGAGACAGTCAGATAATAAGTTATCCGACCACAGAGAGTCTCTCCATGCTGTTTGGAAACAACATCTCTGTATATATATATTTATGTATGTCTGTGCAATCTTACTATATCTGCAAACTCTGGTTTGTCTTGTCATTACCACGGCTGTTTACACTCACTGCTGCTGCCTGTTTGTTTCTGATTGACTTGAGATATGTTCACCACAGAGAGGGTGTGAAAGCTGCCAGCACAAACCAAAGATCTGAGTGGGGCTGAATAGAGAATGTGCTGCACATTATGTTGTATATGATGAATCTGCTGCACATCACATCACACACAGCATGTCCCTGGAGCAGAGAGATCCAACAAACTGCACTAAACTTTATATCTCTACATTGTGATTGTGATCCTGCTCAGATCCGCGGCAGTGGACAGAGAACCACGTGGCCGAGTGGCTGACGTGGACGGTGAACGAGTTCAGTCTGAAGAATGTCGACTTTGACAAGTTCTGCATAAACGGAGCCACGCTGTGTGCCATGGGCAAGGAGCGCTTCCTGGACCTGGCCCCGGACTTTGTGGGCGACATTCTCTGGGAACATTTAGAAATGCTTCAGAAAGGTAAAGACATATAGGTTCTCAGTGTAACTGCACTGTAAACATATTTAAAATTGCAGTTTCATCATATCTGGTGAAGTGCACGCTCCTATATGTGGCCCTGTGGTAGTGAACATGATAAACTGTGGCCCCCTGCAGCATTTAAGTTGCCCGTCCCTGAATTAGACAAAGGTGTAACAAAATATACAGACATTAACTAAACATATGGTTAAAAATAATACAGGTGTTTAGTTGTTGTTGTCAGTGGGAGTACTGTGAGTCTTTGTTTCCATGTATGATGGTGTGTTGTGTGGTATATATTTATATCGGACAATAGTCAGAAACCTATAATTCATTTTTTTTTTTAAGAAATCTATCAATGCACTATTTAAGTTTAGCTAAATTTAGAAGAAAAGACATGGTCAGATGTATGTATGTATCTTTATTTTTATTTATTCCGTGTATATGCTACTCATTTTAACAATTGGAGACTTCTAGAATCACTTTATAAATGATAAATGATAAAATGATAAATAATATTAAAATGCTTCAGGTTGCTACACAGGAGGAAGAGAAGAGATAAATACACGAATGTTTATAACAATAATAGTAATAATGTTAATGAGTAATTAAAGATAGATAGATAGATAGATAGATAGATAGATCACAAAGCAGACAGAAGACAAAATGACCAAAAAAACACAAAAGAAAATGACTAAAAAAGACACAAAATGACTAAAAAAGACACAAAATGACTAAAAAAAGAAACAAAACGACACAAAAAAGACACAAAATAACTAGAAAAGACACAAAATGACTAAAGAAGACACAACAAAAGACACAAAATGACTAAAAGAAGACACAAAAAGACCAAAAATTTGATAGATAGATAGATAGATAGATAGATAGACAGACAGACAGACAGACAGACAGACAGACAGACAGACAGACAGATAAATACTTTCTACAGTGATAGACTAAGAATAAGATTCAAAAGAAAATAAGATGGAATAAAATAAATACAGGTATGTGCAACATAATAGTAATAATACTAATAATAATAATGATAATAACAAAGAGCTGCACACCCTATATTATACATGTAAATGAGTCAGTGTAGTAGTTCGGGCTTCAGTGTTTGGCTCTTTGTTTCTGTCATTAGACGGTTTAAACTTCAGTTTTTCGTCTCACACACAGAATGTGAGAATAACTCTCTCACACACAGGATGATGTCACTATCACACCCGTTTAGGACACTCTGTAGTAACAGGAGCCAAACAGGAAGACACTATTTAGCTCAGGTCATTAATTTTTGATAATGCTGGATGCAGTTACACGATACATGAAATCAATGGCGAGGTCACTGACGGCTCCTTCTCCATCTATTTTTCATGAAGAGGATGCAAAGCATTACCCCATCAATGGACTGACCTCCAACTTCCAGGAATCCCGCTATACCTCAGACTACTTTGTCAGTAAGTACTCATCACTCTGATCATCAATCACTCTGATAAACAGCGTATGAGGCACGCCTGAAATATGAATGGAAAACAGGAGTGGTTTAGTGTTGTGAATGAAGGAGTCTGCACTGCAAAAAAGGTGTTTAAAAACCAGATAAAAACAGTAAATCTGAGGGAAATGATCTTGCTGCATGGACAGATAATTTACCTTGACAAGGTTTCTTCAATTTTTTTCTCTTTTGTACAATTATTTGTCTTTTTTGGTCATTTTGCGACCAAAAGAAGATGTAAAAAGACACAAAATGACCAAAAAAAGACACAAATTGACCAAAATAAGACACAAAAAAGACCAAAATAAGACATAAAAAGACACAAAAAGACAATGATCTTGCTGCATGGACAGATAATTTCACTTGACAAGATTTCTTAAATTGTATCTCTTTTGTAAATTTTTTGTCTTTTTTGGTCATTCTGTGACCAAAAGTAGATGTAAAAAGACACAAAATGACACAAAAAAAGACACAAAATGACTAAAATGAAGACACAAAAATAGTCATAAAAAGACCAAAAAAAGACAAAAAAATCGACATAAAAAGTTTCCAAATGTTGACTAGGAGTGCAGAATTTATTGTTTTTTACAGAATCAAACAGATGCAAGTGGTTTATTTGAATGAGATTATGATGAAATATCACCATTTTAACCTTTGATTTCATTAGAAAGTTTTCATGTTGATGCCTGATTTAACAATTTCTGTTTATTACAAATGGTGTACTTTTGACTTTAAAACATGCTTTTGAAACACTTAACACTTTTTTATCTTGGTTAGAACCAAATAATCATCAGGTCACTCTGCTCGGACAGTTCATCGCTGCTGGCAGCTTTAATTTATCTTGTTTTAAGAGTTAATTTATTATTTTAAGCATTCTACATGCTTATTTCTAGATTTAATAATCTTAATTTAAGAAATTAATCTATCTGTCCATGCAGCAATTTGCATGCATTTCCCTAAACTGTAGTGTTTTATCTGGTTTTTAGACACACCGTTTTTGCAGTGCAGGAGTGGTTTAGCATTGTGAATGAAAGAGTTTGGGGGAATTAGTGTCAGAAAAAATGGATCTTTTCCTGTCAAACATGTGAATATAGATCCCAGTAAAAAGCCTGTTTAGCTGCAGGGCTAAACAATATGACATCAGTGCAAGTTTAGCTAAAGTTAGCTACATTTCTGATCAATAATCTGGCCTCAAATGCACAAAAAACTCCCTGTAAGCAGCGAGGGCTGTGTTTAGTTCTCACTCTGGGCAGATAACGACTCAGAGATTGATCTCCGTCTGCTGCTTTGCTCCTTGTTTCCCTTCTCTGCTTTCCATCCACGCTCATTTCCCTTCTGTGTCTCCAGGCTACGGTGTTGAGCATGCTCAATGTGTCCCTCCTTCTGAATACTCAGAGCCCGGCTTCATCACGGAGTCCTACCAGACCCTCCATCCCATCAGCTCGGAGGAACTGCTGACGCTCAAGTACGAGAGTGAATACCCTGCTGTCATCCTGCGGGACACGCCCCTCAACCCGCTGCAGGGCGACTACTTCACCGTCAAGCAGGAGGTCGTCTCCCCCGACAACATGTGTGTGGGACGCCTCAGCAGAGGTGAGCAGTGGCGTCCCTACCTTCTGGTTCCCTTCTAGTTCCCTTCTAGTGCCCTTCTGCCCTTCTAGTTCCCTTCGAGTTCCCTTCTAGTGCCCTTCTGCCCTTCTAGTACCCTTCTGCCCTTCTGGTTCCCTTCTAGTGCCCTTCTGCCCTTCTAGTTCCCTTCTAGTTCCCTTCTGCCCTTCTAGTTCCCTTTTAGTGCCCTTTTAGTTCCCTTCTAGTGCCCTTCTAGTGCCATGGTTTCTCTCTTTGGTAGCCTACTAACAGTGAATGTGAAAGAGGCGTTGTTTTCATGTGGCATCACTATGACAAACAGCTACATCGAATCGTACTAAAATCTGCAATGGATAACGAAGCAAAAAGTGGATTAATAGTTAGATGCATTTCTGTTTGGGTTGCTACATGTGTGAAGTGCATGTGTGTGTGTGTGTGTGTGGGCGTCAGGCTGCGTGTGATTGTGCTGAGGAACCAGAATCTTGTCATGCCACATCAGCGTGCATGTATTAGAAGAGAAGAAAAGCAGGCCCTCTGGTAGCTTTGTGGTTCAAACAAACCCGCCTCACACACTCAAGACTTGGTTGGGGAAAAAAGAAAAGTCTATTGTTTTTGTCAGTGCGATACACGAACCAAAAGCCACAACGTCTTCTCTTCTTGCCGCCCGTCCTTTATGTAAAACAGTTCAAGTGGTGTAACCTTCAAGAGTTTTTTTTTTTTCTCTTGTTTCTGTTGGCCTCTTTTCCTCGACTTCTGGGTAAAGAGATATAGGTGTCATCCTCAGCGAGAGCGTGGGCTGTTCTCATGAAACTGTTTGCTTTCTCTCCCAGCGATAGTTTACAGAGGAATTAGCAGCATGGTTTACATTTATAGCCATAAAGCTCGGATTTTCTTCTCTCAAATCCCCAGCTGTATAAATGAAGAGCATGTGCCATGTTGTCCATGTAGAGAGCCTCCTGCCACCGGCTGCAAGCTCTGAGGTCCTGAGATCCTCCTGCATCACACCGAGCTGTGCAGCGCTGCATGGTTGAAAAAGTGCTAAAGTGCCTCTAGAGTGGTGAAAACCAGAGGAAGTGCCTTATTGGCTGCTATTTACACATGCAAAAAATGACTGGGGGCCCTCTAGGGTTCCCCTTCATTATATGAAGTAATAATAAATTATGATAATGTACCCTCTAGAGCAAAAAAATAGGCAATGTGCCTTAAAATGCCCTTATAGTGCTCGTTTAGTTCCCTTCTAGTGCCCTTCTAGTGCCCTTCTAGTTCCCTTTTAGTGACCTTCTAGTGCTCTTCTAGTTCCCTTCTAGTGCCCTTCTACCCTTCTAGTGCTCTTCTAGTTCCCTTCTTGCCTTCTGCCCTTCTAGTTCCCTTCTAGTGCCCTTCTGCCCTTCTAGATCCCTTCTAGTGCCCTTCTAGTTCCCTTCTAAGGCCCTTCTGCCATTCTAGTGCCCTTCTAGTTCCCTTCTAGTGCCCTTCTGCCCTTCTAGATCCCTTCTAGTGCCCTTCTGCCTTTCTAGATCCCTTCTAGTGCCCTTCTGCCATTCTAGTGCCCTTCTAGTTCCCTTCTAGTGCCCTTCTCCCCTTCTAGTTCCCATCTAGTGCCCTTCTGCCTTTCTAGATCACTTCTAGTGCCCTTCTGCCCTTCTAGTGCCCTTCTAGTGCCCTTCTAGTGCCTTTCTGCCCTTCTAGTGCTCGTCTAGTGCTCATCTAGTGCCCTTCTAGTTCCCTTCTGCCCTTCTAGTACCCAAAAAAGCAAATTAATAGTTAAATGCATGTACTCGTCGTAGAAAAGTGCAATTAGATGCCAAGTTAGAAAAACAAGATAGAGTGCCCTTGCGAGGCCAAAAAACGAGAAAAAGAATCCCAGTGAAGAAAAAGATCTAGAAGGTTCATCTCAATGGTTTATTCATTTTCAGCCCTATATCATTAATTAACTACTTTGATCTGGATCTCCTTTAACATAATGCTAATCCTAATCAAGGATGAGGATTATTCCTTCAAATATGATGCATCAGAGCTTTTTGCTGCTGTAGTGGCCCCGTGTTGTGCAGAATGGGCCCTTTTTATTTTTCCGGCCCTTCTAACAGTCTGAGTCCTCCACTGGGCTGGTGGTTCGTTCCCAATGTGGGAAAGTATTTGGTAGCTCCACTGATACAACATGTGGCTTCAATTTCAGCAGTTTCAGATCGGGCATCAATCGTTGGGCTGCTGCATTATCTGTCATTTGATAATGGCTCAACATTCAAAGGCTCCTCTTATCTTTCCCAAGGCCAAAAATAGCAAGGCAATTTGTGTGATTGTCTTCTAAAATCAAATCCAAATGGTGGTTGTAAAAGGGAAATGAGGTGTGAAATGGAGAGATGTGGCAGCGTACGGAACAATATAGCTCAGTGAGAAGGAACCCGCCTCACTGCTAACACCTTGTTTATGTCACTTCATACATGCAAAACTTCCAATAACAATTACAAGTCTGCACTCAAGTATTGCATTGAAAAACAAAAGATTTTTATATTTTTTTTACAGGAAAAGCAGAGGGAGAAAGTCATACATATTAAATATTCGGGCTTCATTAACCCTCTCAACCCCAAGCAGTTTTACACATTGTTTTTCACTATGATGTTGAAGTTCTTCAGCTTTAAAGAAGCAGAATCAAAGCGACAAGTCCAGGAAACTTAAACACATCTAATGTGCACAATAATAATGCCAGAAATTATTAAAATGACAAAACAGAGCTGCATTTATCTGAACACTTTCCAAGTGTTACCAATACTTGGAAAAAAAAACAATGGTGGCTCTGCATGCTGTACATTTTTTAACTATTTAAATTTCCCTTAATTTACCTAAAACCTGTCTTGTCCTCTCCTCACTGGTCTGTGTAAAACAGCTCGCAGTTAAGTCGGAATTCCATATAATTTTTGTCACATGACTTTTATTCGCAGTAAAGTCATTCAAGGCTTCCAAATGTTGACTGTGGTTTATTTGTGGTGAAATTTTAAATGAGATTATGATGAAATATCACTATTTTAACCTTTGATTTCATTAGAAAGTTTTCATGTTAATGCCTGATTTAACAATTTCTGTTTATTATAAATGGTGTACTTTTGACTTTCAAACATGCTTTTAAAACACTTAAAAATAAGAAATTAACTATTAAAACAAGATAAATTATCTAACACTTTATCTTGGTAAGAAACAAATAATTGTCAGGTCACTCTGCTCGGGCCAGTTCATCGCTGCTGGCAGCTTTAATTTATCTCTTTTTTACATTTTTTGTCTTTTTTGGTAATTTTGTGACTAAAAGAAGATGTAAAAAGACACAAAAAAGACACAAAAGACATAAAATGACCCAAAAAGAAACAAAATACGTAAAATCAGCAAAAAAAAGACACAAAAAATCAGCAAAAAAGACACAAAAAGACAAAAAAAAGGCACAAAAAGACAAAAAAAAAGACACAAAAAATCAGCAAAAAAGACAAAAAAAGTTTTTTTTTTATCTTGGCAAGAACCAAATAATCATCAGGTCACTCTGCTCGGGCCAGTTCATCACTGCTGGCAGCTTTAATTTATCTGGTTTTAAGAGTTAATTTCTTATTTTAAGCGTTCAACATGCTTATTTCTAGATTCAATTTAGTGTGTTTATCTTGTTTTCAGACACACCTTTTTTTGCAGTGTGTACTTTTGACTTTCAAACATGCTTTTGAAACCTGTCAGCAGGTTTTTTTAGGATCTTAAATGTGATATTCTATGTAGTTTATAGTTTTATTCCTCTCTCTCTTTTTCTCTCAGGGAAGCTCGGAGGCCAGGACTCCTTCGAGAGCATCGAGAGCTTTGACAGCTGCGAGCGTCTGACCCAGTCGTGGAGCAGCCAGTCGTCGTTCAGCAGCCTGCAGCGAGTTCCTTCCTACGACAGCTTCGACTCCGAGGACTACCCCACTGCGCTGCACAGCCACAAGCCCAAAGGAACGTTCAAAGACTATGTGAGGGAGCGCTCAGACCTCAGCAAGGACAAACCCGTCATCCCTGCAGCAGCTCTGGCAGGATACACAGGTACGCTGTCTCAGGCTCAGCGCTCATACACACTGCAAAAAATCCAACTTGTATTTTTTGCCTAAAACAGTGATTTAAGTTGGTAAAACTTGGAAATATAAATGATTGACATTTAGGGCAATAATGTAAGTTAGCACAACAAAGGAAGCCAGTTGTCTGCTCAAAAACAAGTTGGTGAGTTGTTGTTACTTATATCTTTAAGTTGGGGTTCAAAACAAGGGACAATAGTTCTGCTAACTCTTATTTCTTTGTTGTGAAATTCGGTCATTAGCGAAAGCTAGCAACTAACTGATGTTAGCGGCTAACTAATGCTAGCGGCTAACTGATGCTAGCGGTGCTGCTTGTTACAGCTACAAGAGTAGCCATTAGCGTATCAATGCTAACTCAAAATTGTGGTCGCAACATTAGCTGACATTTCATAGCGGCGTTACAATCGTGCCAATTCAGCACATTGCAAAAGTTAGCAGAAGTAAGGATTAAAAGTTATTACAATGTAAAATTATAAGTTCAAAAATCTGAATTCAGAGTTGAGCAAACTCAAAAACAAAACTTAAAATATTTAGTTTAATTGTCCAACTTAAAATTTTACCGAAGTTTGTTGCCTTGAAATTTTGAGTTCACCCAACTTTTCTTCTTGCGGTGCATTACACTTTTACACCTCCACCTGTTTTTATAGACCTTTTTCACTGCAGACATTTTTCAAATGTCAGAGAAAGCAGAGAAAGCTCCGGGTAACCAGTAACATTAATCTCAGTTCTGCTCCTTTCTGCTGGAAAGCTGTTACACAGAAAATAAAGTAGAAATGTGTCATTTATTTATATATTATAGTGTTAATATTATTAGCTACATATAAGGAATCAGACTTATAATGAATCAGACTTTATTTGTGAAGCACTTTTCTTACAAGAGAGATGCAACACTAACCCTTGGGTTGGGGGTGGGTGGAGGCACCCATCCCCAACCCTCCATCCCACCCACCCTATTAAAAACAAACAACAAGGACAACAACAACAACATGGAGCAGTGAGGGAACACTGGAGGCAGCTTAGAAATTAATTAGATAAAAAATAAAGTAAGGTAAGATAAAATAAAATAAAATAAAACAAAATTAAATTAAAAAAAATGAAAGTAAATAATAATAACAATAAAACGTTTTTTTTGAAAAAGCCAGATAAAAAAATATAAAACAATAAATAAATAAGAAGTAGAGCATGATAATAAATATATGTGTATATATATATATATATATATATATATATATATATATATATATATATATGTATATATATAGGTTACAAAAGCAAGTAAGATAAGATAAGGTAAGATAAAATAAAATAAGAATAAAAAAAATTAAAGTAAATAATAATAATAAAATGTTTAAAAAAAGCTAGATAAAAAGATAAAACAATAAATAAATAATTAAGAAGTAGAGCATGATAATATATATATATATATATATATACACACACACATATATATATATATATATATATATATATAGTAGATAAAAAATAAAGTAAGGTAAGATAAAATAAATAAATGAATAAAAAAAAGAAAGTAAATAATAATAACAATAAAATGTTAAAAAAAACCTAGATAAAAAAGATAAAACAATAAATAAATATTAAAAATTAAGTAGAGCATTATAAATATATATATATATATATATATATATGTATATATATTTGCAGTGTGTCCTTTTGACTGTCATACTTGCTTTTTTAACGTGTAAGCAGGTTTTTTAGGATCTTAAATGTGATATTGCAGCTGTAAAGCACTTGTTGACTCTGTGCAGAAAGCCCCAGATGTGGTGTTGCTGTAATGCTGTTTGCTGCTTTTAGAAACAAACAGCTTTTAGCCTGGCAGCAGCAGAGTCATGCACATTACAGGAAGAAAAATAGACTTCTCTCGAACCTTCTGCTTCTCTCTCTCTCTCTCTCTCTCTCTCTGTCTCTCTTCGTCTCACACTCTTTTGTTCCGTCTTCACTTCTCATCTACCTCCTTGTTATCTGCAGCCCGCATCTCAACCTATTTTTTACAGGTCGTCCTAGCAACGCTGGCGAAACATAGCAATGACGCCTGGCCCTGCACATAACAGCAGAGAGGAGAATTATCTCTTCATCTCGCGAGGCATCTTCACACTCGAACATGCTCAAAGAGCTGAATGTTCTCCAGGTTCAGTGAGATGAGGAGATATATCTGCTTCTGAAGAACATGAAGCACTATTTTAGCATCTTAGTGTAAAAAAAGATGCATGAAAAACAGCTACTGTTACTACTTTTAACCGTTTAGCAGGATGTGCATGTTAACACGTGAAAACAAAACTTTCAAATCATGTGTTGCGTAAGAAAAAAAACACAAAAACCTTTTGCATAATAATAATAATAATAATAATACATTTTATTTGTAAAGCACTTTTCATAAGGCCCTTGTAAGTCTTTACAAGATGCTTATTAACATTATTGTGTGTTTATAAGCTTATATAAGTGTTAATAATGGCACTACAAACACCCATGACCCACCCATTATGTCTTTGCCATGCCTTTATTAATCTTATTTTGTTTGCTTATTGATATTAAAATATACTTTATTGCTCATCTATTATAAGTTAACTATAAGTTAACTATGCTTTTTGCAACTACTGGATCTAAAGCGAGAACAATGCCTTATTACTTGTTAATTAATGGTTATTAAGGACCTTATTATAAAGCGTTACCGAAATCTCAAAGTTCTACAGAAACCAGAAACAAAATAGACAAAAGACTAAGAGAAAACTCAGACACATTAAAATCAGCAGTAGATTAAAAAAAAAGACACAGGTAGTTAAGTAGATTATTAAGAAATATATAAGAGATTAAGGTGCAGAGACAATAATAAAAACATCTAGAGTCGACCTAAAAATGCCTTTTTCAGTCATGAGGATTTGCAGTTTAAAAACTGGATTGTTCAGTGTTGAAATGCATCTCAACAGCAAAGTGTTTGGGACTTTTTCAGCCATGTTTAAATTACAGTCACAAGGCAGCGAGTTTGCCAGCGTTGGAAAAGGGGAAATCCAAGCAAATTTCTCAACGTCACTAACAATGCAAACATCAGATCTGCACTGACTGTCCCTAAAGTTGGTATGCACGAGTTAATTCGGTCATCTGTACGGTTATTAGTTCAAAAGCCGCTTATGGAACAATGAGTCATTCATTCCTAATGATATTGGAAAGATGTTGTAATGCACATATAATCAAATAATGAAGAGTAAGACCGTCTAAAAGCCTCCAGTGACCATTAGAGGCTGTGTTGCTCCCTGCACCCTATTTGTCCAAAAGTGGACAGAAAATAAAGAAATAACTGGATGAAAATAAACATGATACATCAGCTGAAGCCAGAACATCATTCTGGACACACACTGCAAGAAAAGGTGTGTCTTAAAACCAGAGAAACCGAGAAATAAGCATGTTGAACGCTTAAAATAAGAAATTAACTCATGAAACAAGAATAAAACCAGTTAAAACCAGAATAAAACAACATAAAACCAGTAAAAACCAGAATAAAACCAGTTCAAAACACTTAAAACTAGAATTAACCACATACAACCAGAATAAAACCACATAAAACCAGAATAAAACCAAGATATTTCTTAAATTAAGATTATAAAATCTAGAAATAAGCATCTTGAACACTTAGCTGCTTGCAGCTTTAATTCATCTTGTTTTAAGAGTTAATTTCTTATTTTAAGTGTTCAACATGCTTATTTCTAGATTTAATAATATTAATTTAATAAATCTTGTCAAGGTAAATTATCTGTCCATGCAGCAAGATCATTTCCCTCAGATTTACTGTTTTATCTGGTTTTTAAACACCTTTTTTGCAGTGCACTTTCAGACTTTTTAATGAAGTGAGCTTTGACTTGAAAAATCTGCATGGTATTAAAATCGGAGCCCGATCATGAAGGAAATATCTTCTTTCAAAAGCTTTTCAAATATCAGCCATTTACCGTTTCAGTCTTGACATGTGACATGAATCAGCTGTTACGACTCCATGTGTGAAAGTGTTTCAGCCTAATGCAAAGTGATGAACTCTCACTGAGGAGAATGTTTTTATTTTACACCAGGGGAAAAGATAAAGAAGGGGAAGAAAATCACCAATTTCCCTGAAAGAGAAGATGTGGGGCAGTTTGTGCTGTTATTAGGAGAGAGAAGTCTTTCACAGAGAGAGAGCTAAAGTAAAAATAAAATAAATAAAACTCCAGATTGATGTTTGTGACAGCTTGCTGTGCTGGTTTCCTGTCGACAGGTGACTCTTGACAGCAGGCTGATAAGCTGCAGAGAGATAAGTGAAGCTCTAGTTGTCATCTCAGTGGTTTCCTGTGACAAGTTGCCATTTACACCTCTCTCTCTCTCTACAGTACCTCTGTATCTGTACCATGGTACTCACGCAACTTCTAACCTACAAATGCACACATTGAAATCATGCACTGCAAAAAAAGGGCGTCTAAAAATGAGATAAAAACACTAAATTGGAGGACTTTCACCAGTAAATGCAGCCAAATGTTACTATACACTTATTTCTCCAGAACCAGATGACAGACAGGCAAAGTTAGCAACTAGCTGCACATAAAACCAGAATAAAACAAGATAAAACCAGAATAAAACAAGATAATACCAGAATAAAACCACATAAAACCAGAATAAAACCAATATATTTCTTAAATAAAGATTATTAAATCTAGAAATAAGCATATTGAACACTTCGCTGCTTGCAGCTTTAATTCATCTTGTTTTAAGAGTTAATTTCTTATTTTAAGAGTTCAACATGCTTATTTCTCAATTTATAAAAGATAAAAACACTAAATTGGAGGACTTTCACCAGTAAATGCACCCAAATGTTACTTATTCACTTATTTCCCCAGAACCTGATGGCAAAGTAAGCTACTAGCTGCAGATCATAGCAGAACATTTAGCAAATATAACTGAATATTAACCTCAGGAGGTGGTGGAGACCAAAAATGAAGCAAAAAGGAGAACACTAAGTCTGAGCTGTTTTTTTTTACTTAACTTTTTGACTTTTAACTTAAATTCTACATGTCTGATGACTAAAATCCTTCATCCTGTTAAAGTTTAGAGTTAAAAATGATCTAAAGATCTAAAAAGTGATATATAAGAGTTATCTTAAAAATGTAGTTTAAAATCTATATTAAAAGTCTATATCTGACTTCTGATGCATGCACCATTGACAGGCAACAGCAACTAAATGTCATGGACCATGTCCTGCATTAAACCTCTGAAGTCCAGGAGATTTTGGTTTAAATGTGTCAACTTCCTCTGCATTCATTTCTGTCTCTGTTCAGCATCTTCCAGTCTGTCCTTACATCACATGCATGGCTCCTTTTTCTCCACACAAAATTGGCTATCTGTCAGATTTTACATTTTATTTTAATTAACAAAGTATAAAGCTGCCAGGAACCCAAAATACAAACAAAGGACACATGTTTCTATGGAAATGTACCTTTTTTAAAAACCATTTATACACAAAAACAGCAGAAAAAATAATAAATAATAAAACTACAAAACAATATATTTGCATGTAAATTATAAATAGTAATAGTTTTCATTGTGGAAAGGAAATTCACAAATTTAAAAATGGTCTAGAAACATAAATGTCACACTGTGAAAGCTCCTATGATTGAACTTTAACTGCTTTCTCAGCTTGTCTACATATCAGATATAAATAAAGTTATTACTGTATATAAAACATGTATTTTCAATAAATAGATGGACTCCAGAGGGTTAAAACAGCAGATTTCACTGTGTTAGAACATATAAAATTGGCCTGTTGGTTTTTATAAATGTAAATGTGGAGATCTTTAAGGTCCATAGATGAATCTTTGGTTTTGGCTTCAGTTTGTTGCTGTTAAAGCTGCAGACTCATTTAGCTGCGATACTTAACTCTGCTGTGACTGTGACCCCCGCCCCACCCACCCACCCCTTTGCCACACTATTGCTTTTTCAATGAGGCCCATTGTGCACGGAGACTTGTAACATATTTTTGGAAACTTTTTTTTTTTTTGTGTCAAAGGGGTCGCCTCCATTCAGGGCGCTGCATCACCCTTATGAGGGCTCGCTGTTACAGTAGCAGACGCTTGGAATGTGAGTCCCAGTTTGTGTGTGAAAGAGCTCCAGTGTTGCACAGATTTCTTTTTCCAAAAGTCTTGGTGGCTGTTGTCATGCACCTTCTGCATCCTTGCAGGAGCACTCACGCACACACTCACAGCGTTTCAAGAGTTCAACCCACATGTCTGACCAAAAATGAAACACAAAATGACCAAAAAAGACACAAAATGACAAAGAAAGACAGAAAATGAGAAGACAGAATAACCAAAAAAACCCACAGAAGACACAAAATGACCAAAAAAAAGACACAAAATAACTAAAAAAGACAGACGTAGCAGACGTTTGGAATGTGATTCCAAGTTTGTGTGTGAAAGAGCTCCAGTGTTGCACAGATTTTTTTTCCAAAAGTCTTGGTGGCTGTTGTCATGCACCTTCTGCATCCTTGCAGGAGCACTCACACACACACACACACAGTCACACACTCACAGCATTTCAAGAGTTCAACCCACACGTCTGTTTCCCTGAAAGCTTTTGTTTGTCTTGTATAAAAGGTACATTTGGTTTTGTGAGGCACTCGAGAGAGAGAGAGAGAGAGAGAGACAGAGAGGTGACTTGTGCGTGGCTTCAGTTTTGCTGAGGCGGTGTGCTGCAGATATACAGGCAGGTGTGATTTCAACATGCGAGCCTCTAAAGTGGGTGGTTTAGTGCTGAAAAACCACAAGATCAAAGCGTTGTGCAGTGAATCTAGTTCAGAGACGAGCCATCCTTTTTTTCAATCTTTGTTCTGCTTTCCCTCCTTTTTTTTCCACGAGATATAATAATAGGCTGCTGTAATAGCAGCAAAGTTCACTTTTAACACTCTGGAGTCTCCAAACTCACCCAAAGCATCCAGACGTAAAAACAAAGCAGACCAAAAAAAGACACAAAATGACCAGAAAAGACAAAAAAAATCCAAAAAAGACAAAAAATTTGAAGACAGAATAACAAAAAAAACCCCCACAGAAGACACAAAATGACCAAAAAAAGAGACCAAATGACAAAAAAGACACAAAATAACTAAAAAGAGACACAACAACAGACACAAAATGACCAAAAAAGACAAACAAAAGACACAAATGCCCAAAAAAGACACAAAATGACCAATAAAAGACACAAAATGACCAAAAATTACACAAAAATGACCAAAAAAGACACAAAATGACCAAAAAAAGACACAAAATGAGAAGGCACAATAACCAAAAAAAAAACCCCACAGAAGACACAAAATGACCAAAAAAAGACACAAAAAGACACAAATTACCAAAAAAGACACAAAAAGACATGAAAAGGATTCAAAAATGGACAAAATAGCCCTATAAGACTCCATAGAGTTAACAGCTTATTATATTACTTTTTATTCATGAAGATAGCATTACAGATGACTGAGCAGCCTCTCTCTCTCTCTCTCACACACACACACACACACACACACACACACTCTCTCTCAGTCTGCGTATGTGTTTGTGAAAGGCTCCCCTCTTATTTTAAACAGTGATTTCATCAGTATGGAACTCCTACAGACAGACTCTAGATTCACATAGTGAACAGGGACACTGGCAGACAAGGGACTAGTGATGAATGGGACTGTTGTATTTAGGAGGACGTTTGGTTCCACTGCTGTGTTTCGGTCTGACCCACATTAGAAGGTTTACTTTGTCCCTTTTTAGACACAAGTGAATAATTGGCATGCATATTTCACACTCTTTTAATATTCCCCCTCTTGATCTGGATTGGACTTGGAAAATGCTTAATTTTAGCCGTTATGTCTCATGGTGAGGAATATTCTGGATTTGAATATACTCCTTGAAAAAGGCTTCATGCACACAATCACTCATGAAAACCAACTTTATTATTTGAAATGAAATGAAACAATCTAATCGTCATGTGTGTTTGTTGTCTCCTGACATCTCACAGCAGACAAGTAAAGCTCGTAGTAAAAGCTCATTATGTTGGAAATGAGCTGTCTGCTGTCTCTCCTGTCCTCTCCTCTCTGCTCTGTGTAAACAGCCTCTCCTGTCCTCTCCTCTCTGCTCTGTGTAAACAGCCTCTCCTGTCCTCTCCTCTCTGCTCTGTGTAAACAGCCTCTCCTGTCCTCTCCTCTCTGCTCTGTGTAAACAGCCTCAGGTTCAGTTAAAGTTCCAAAGAATTCTTGTTAGTTAGGGCCTCGGGGCAATCGCACCGAGCACTGGTCCCATACAGCAATAGCTGTAGGGACCAGTGCTGCACTACTGTTATACTGTGGATTTTTTCTTCTTCCTCTTCCGGACGCAATTTCATCCCGCTATTAGTCCTACAACTTGAAGAGTTGCAGGACAAATTATATATCAAAACGTGCGGTTTGATCGGGATCAAATATGTATATAATTTTTTTGTCTAAGCCATGGGTTGCCCCTGCAGGCGGCCTAAAGAGCCACATGAGGCTCTGGAGCCACAGGTTGACCACCCCTGTACTAAATAACCCGTCCACCACCCAGAGACTGTAAACATCTTTATTCTAACCTTCTCTCTGTCTGTTTTCAGGCAGCGGGCCCATCCAGCTGTGGCAGTTCCTCCTGGAGCTGCTGACCGACAAGTCGTGCCAGTCCTTCATCAGCTGGACAGGAGACGGCTGGGAGTTCAAGCTGTCCGACCCCGACGAGGTGAGAGGCCGTGACCCCGCTGGTCTCTGGGAGGTCCTGAGGACTTCTCCAGATGAACAAGATGTCTTCTGCCTTTTGTGAAAACATTTAGCATGCCTTGTTGGGCTCCATCAATCTTTTTTTTTCTCTTTGGAAGTGTTGCTGGTTTCGCTTCAGTTACACTGCAAAAAAAAGGTGTTTAAAAACCAGATAAAACACTAAATATGAGGGAAATGATCTTGCTGCATGGACAGATTTCATAAATTAAGATTGTTAAATCTAGAAATAAGCATGTTGAACGCTTAAAAAAAGAAATTAACTCTTAAAACAAGATCAATTATCTAACACTTCTAAATCTAAAGTTTTTTTTTTTTTATCTTGGTGAGAAACAAATAACAGTTCATCGCTGCTTGCTGGTTTAATTTTTATCTCTTTTGTACATTTTTTGTCTTTCTTGGTCAATTTGTGACCAAAAGAAGATGAAAAAAGACACCAAATTACCAAAAAAAGACACAAAAAGATGTAAAATGACCAAAAAGGACATAAAAGACAAAAAAAAAACTGCAAAAAAAGACACAATTATTTTTTTATCTTGGTAAGAAACTAATAATTGTCAGGTCACTCTGCTCGGGCCAGTTCATCGCTGCTGGCAGCTTTAATTAATCTCTTTTGTACATTTTTTGGTCATTTTGTGACCAAAAGAAGATGTTTTTATCTGGTTTTTAGACACTCCTTTTTTGCAGTGTAGTGTTTCATTTCAAAATAAAAGCAAATTCAAAATATTAGCGCTTAAAGATGATCAGAGAAAAAAAAAAACAGTAACTGTTGCTTTAAATTGAAGTAATTTCTTCCAGATTGAATATATTGTTTATGACGCATGTTGACAGGTTTATTTCCTGTGTTTCAGGTTGCTCGGCGGTGGGGCAAGAGGAAAAACAAGCCCAAGATGAACTACGAGAAGCTGAGCCGCGGCCTCCGCTACTACTACGACAAGAACATCATCCACAAGACGTCGGGGAAACGTTACGTCTACCGCTTTGTCTGTGACTTAAAAAGCCTGCTGGGCTACACTCCCGAGGAGCTGCACGCCATGTTGGACGTAAAGCCCGATACAGACGAGTGAACGGCAAGAAGAAAAAACACAAAGTGAAGACAAAAAGTTGAGGAGACGCGTTGGACTGTGGCTCATAAAGTGGTCTTATAACTGTTTTGATAGAGTCGCTAAACCGTTTTTTTGGGGGACCAAACTGTTTTTAATGACTAACTGGTGGTCTTTTAGTCGAGCTCCTAGTCTCTCAGAACCATGTTTTAAAAAGAAGGCACAAGCCAAAAGCCTGTATTCATACCCTGTTGCATTGGAGAAAGTGTGCGCGCGCATGTGTTTGTGTGAGCGTGTGTGCGTTTGTGTGATTATCTCGGTATTATTTAGCAGCTCGAGGCAAACGGAGCGCTAAGAGTTCAGGTTCCCTTCTGTAGAAGTAGCACAGTGAGGAGACATGAAGACCAAAAGAGAAAAATAAAAAAGAGCAAATCATTGATTGAGGTGGAGCTTCAAGGTTCCCGCTAAGATTTAAAAAAAAAAAAAGGGTTGCCAAAATGTAAAGTAAGGAAGGTTTATGACATATTTACAGACATGCTCACTGTTTCTCTTTGGCAGAGAGTTTTCAGCTTGGACCAAAAAGAGTCATTAGTTGTTGAGGAGCCAGTATTATATTATCGATGTTGAGAACAGCCAATGTAAACGTAGCAGGCATTTATTGGAAAGAGTATTTTTCTTAAGTTGTCAATGAAGGTATTACAGTGAAAACCAAACATTAGACGCCAGGTTTTGACCTGTTCTGTTCTCTCCAAATGTGCTGATTGGTTATCAGACAACACTAGAGTCTGTGTAGCGTCTGACGAGATGACTCAGAACAGGCGTTTGTGATAGACAGACACCGAAAGTAGCCGTTTGCTGTTTGAAACTGACGCTTTCACCTTTACATTTATGTTTTGCCACCTTGTTAGAGACACATATTGTGACTGAAACTTATGCATTTTTGCATATACCACCAGTATTAGCAAACTGTAGACAATCTATGTGAGGGGAATTCAGGAGTTCTGGGTTAAAAAAGAAAAAAAGAAGAAAAAAAAATATGTTTAATGTGCAGATTAGATGCATAATGTCGGGTCACTGTCCATGTCCGTTAGTGTTGCTTTAGAAGTGTTTGATAGTCTTCTGTCCGTCTATACAAAACAACCACAAGCAATTATTAGGATTAGTTATTTTACAGAAACCGAAGAATGTCACTATTCTTTTTTTAATGCAGTATATTTTGGCCATAAGGTGCAGTATTAGGGATGGGAATTTATACGTTGTTTTTTTATTCCAATGCCAAAATTAATGGATTCAGTTATCTATTCTAGTCTGTGTGTCCTCAGTCCATGTTGGGACCAGTTCAACCAGTCCATGTTGGGACCAGTTCAACCAGTCCATGTTGGGACCAGTTCAACCAGTCCATGTTGGGACCAGTTCAACCAGTCCGCTATGACTTCTTATGACACAATAGAGTTTTATGTCATTGTTTTGTCAGTAAAAACATGCTGGCACTGATAAAAGTATTTGATAAACTTAAAAGCATATGATTCCAATAGATCGGACAGTTTGGAACCAGTTCTTGACTGGAACCAGTTCTAGACTGGAACCGGTTCTTGACTGGACCCATTTCTTGACTGGAACCAGCTCTTGACTGGAACCAGTTCTAGACTGGAACCGGTTCTTGACTGGACCCAGTTCTTGACTGGAACCAGTTCTAGACTGGAACCAGTTCTTGACTGGAACTAGCTCTTGACTGGAACCAGTTCTCGACTGGGACCAGCTCTTGACTGGGACCACTTCTAGACTGGAACCAGCTCTTGACTGGAACCAGTTCTTGACTGGAACCAGTTCTAAACTGGAACCAGCTCTTGACTGGAACCAGTTCTTGACTGGAACCAGTTCTAGACTGGAACCAGTTCTCCATTCCCATCCCTGTGCAGTAAAGTGTGAAGATGCAGTGCAGAAGAAAGAGGCAATAGAAACATGTTGATGAGAGAGAATGTGAAGTTGTGTTGGATAGATGAAGGTGACTGAGAGGATTATGATGATCACTGATCACAGATAGAGAAGTCTGATAGAGGTATTGATCACTGATAGTCTGATAAAGATGGTGCTGCATGGTTGCTGGTTTGCATTGCCTGGGTGGTGAACTGCCAGTGTGGTTGGTTGGTTGGTTGGTTGGATGCATGAATGCAACTGAAACCTCATTGCAAATGGAGGCATTTAGGACAGACGTGTAGTTTTGAGGTCTATAATCTTCAGCTCATAGTCAGGAACTCATTCACTGGTTCATTGGAGCAGTTTCCTCCCACCAGTGGGAACAGTGGCTGCACACTGGCCTTATGGGAAATGCCAAAGTGGAATATCATATTAGAATACAATGTTATTGTTTACAGTGGCTGAATGTTACCCATATGGATGAAAATAGCGTTTGAGATGTCTATTTGTACAGATTGTATTTCATAATGCTTTATTGAGACCCAGATTACACAAATAAGCAAGAGACAAAGCAGGAATAATAACCAAAACCCATGTGAGGTCTTTAGCCACGCTGCTTCGGGTATGGTCCACAATGTTGGAAGACAGGGACCACAATTCTCTCACTCTTTCTTTTTTTTTTTTTTTTTGGGAAAAACTGTTGACTTTTCTTTGAGGTTTTGTTAATATGTTGGAAAGCACACGAGCTTTAGGACAAAGAGAAATAAATGCTTTTCACTGATCTGGGTTTCCCAGCGAGTGTAGAAAAAGACATGCTGGATATGTTGATAGTTTCTAATTGGTTACGAGCTTGTCTAACCCTAAACCCTGACCCTAAACCCTGACCCTAAACCCTGACCCTTATCCCTAAATCCTGAACCCTAACCCCCTAACCCTAAACCCTGACCCTAAACCCTGACCTTAAACCCAATCCCTAGACCCTAAACCATAAACCCTAACCCTAGTCCCTAAACCCTAGACCCTAATGCCTAAACCCTAGACCCTGACCCTAAACCCTTATCCTAAACCCTAGACCCTAAACCCTAAACCCGAACCATCTCCAAGCACTGACTCTCTCCATGCTCCTCATCTGAATTCTACAAATTCATTCGTAAAAAAAAAAAAGCTGCACTGTACTTTCATTCGTCTCTGCTTGTGGATGTCAAGATTTCAAAACACTGTTTTTTTGTTCAGGTTCCTCTTTCTGATGTCAGTGTTTTATGTTGGAGAGCTTTAACAGATTTTAACATGATTATAATGGTCGTCAGTTCCCCCACAAACACTGCAAAAAAGGTGTGTTTAAAAACCAGATAAAACAGTAAATCTGAGGGAAATGATCTTGCTGCATGGACAGATAATTTACCTTGACAAGATTTCTTGAATTAAGATTGTTAAATCTAAAAAATAAGCATGTTGAACACTTAAAATAAGAAATTAACTCTTAAAACAAGATAAATGATCTAACACAGCAAGATAATTTCCCTCAGATTTACTGTTTTTATCTGGTTGTTATCACCTTTTTTGCAGTGTAATATCCGTATGGTCAGCTTCATGAGATTAATGTGATGAAAGAAAACATTCTGTTACCTAAAATGTTAGTATTTTGAAGATTATTTTGTCAGGAACATATACTGTTGTTAAATGTCACAGATTACAATCTACTGCAGGTCTTATGTATTAATGAAACGACGTGTATTCACACCAGTAGTTTGTGGCATATTCATATCTCAGAATGGATTCAGAAGGAAAACCGTTTTTTGTTTTGGATGTTGTTTTTTTTGTATATTTTATAGTGTCTCTGTATTTTTGTTATGAGATCATTTTTTATTGTATTTAGTTCACAAACATTTGAATATTTTTCAATAATTTATATTTTATAAAAGACAAGAGACGCAGACAGCTGGTGCTTTTATGGGAATATAAAGGTAGCGCAGGACAAAATAATGTAGCGATTTCTTTTGTTTTTTGTTTTTTTTTTATTCTTTTTTTATATATAGAAAATAGACCTGTCTGCTAGAGAAAAAAGGCTGATGCTGGCCCATCAATGATTTCTGCTGGAAAGGTTTTATAAACTGTAGCTTCTATTTCTAAAATGTACTTAATGTACTTCAAAATGTTATAAAATATATGTGAACAAAGATTTCTACTTGTGTGTAGTCTTACTGTTTCACTCAGGACTTTTGAATTATTATTATTATATTACATTATTAGATTTTTAATTTAATAATGTAAATGTAGAGTGAAAATAGGCTTTTTCTTTGTAGCTGTTCCCTGATTTTGAAAGCTTCTTTCTTGAACAAATAACTAACTATAAAGAATATTGGTAACAATTTACAATAACCAACTAAGTGATGTTTATAGATAGTTTATAGACAAATTATTAACAATTTACAAAGTGCTATACATATTTAATCTTTAAATGTTTTCAACAAATTTCTTGAAGGTTTATGAATAATTTCAAAATCATTAAAATACTTAATATGGTGTTAAAAATGTTATGAGTGCAACTAAAACTATTAATAAACAATTAATTATAATTTATTGGCTTGTTAATGATAAAGTAACTATAAACTTACATTAATATACCGTCTATTTGTCATTTATAAATGATTTAGTTAGTTAAACATTAATAACATTATGTATTTACCATTCTAAATGGCCTATATACGGTTTATAAATGATTATTAAACATTAATAAACTCTAAATCTGTTTACCATTTATAAATGATGGTTATTGTAAAGCGTTACCAGAATATTTAACATTATTTTATATTAAAATGCATTATACATTGTCAACCATTTCTAGTAGTGTGCACCGAGAAAATAAAAAAATAAAAACAGATAAATAAACATCAGTGCTGTTTGTTCACTATCAGTCAATAAATGATAAATATTACACTGTAAAAAATGTCTGTAGATTTTAGGGTGAAAAACTGCTAAACCATGACAGTAAAAGACGTAAAATGATAAATGGGTTAATTCAGTTTCAGTAACAATGACACACTGTAAATGTAAATATCAGCCAAAACAGGATTTTTTTACATTTTTTGAGGGGAAATATGTAATTTTTGCATGTATTTTTTGTAAAAAATATTTTTTCTAACTGTTAAATGTACTAAACATCATATTTCTAACAAAAATAAAAATATACTGTAATATTTAAAGGTAAAATCTTTAATTTAGTAAAATCTTTAATTTATGCAGCATTTATAAAGTATTTTCTTGTCAATTATATGGCAGAACTGCATTTCTTTCAATGGAAAAACTTTTTATTTTTTACAGTAAAATATAATCTTAAAAAAAGAAGCCTTTTAAACAGGAAATCAACAGTGCTAATATCATTTTACCGTAATATTAGAAAAAGTTGCACCATATTTATTACGGTAAAGTTCTGGCAATCACAGCTGCTGGTTTTTTACAGTCAATAAATTATAAATATTACATTGTAAAAAATGAAATAAAGGATTATATTGAATTAAATATAGACAGATGGATGGATCAATGTTCCTCTAAGTGTAACAAATGACTCCAACAGATCTGTCTATTGTTCCAGTCACCACTGTGGCCCTTCAAAGGGGCCCCGCTCTTTGAAATACATGCAGTCCCAGTTTTAACGAGTGTGTCCCGAGCGCTCTGATGAGGTGACGTCAGAACAGAACCAGCACACTGGGGCCCATTCATGGTGTTGTAACCCCGAGCTCATATAAATTCCACTGTAGATAGAAAACATACAGGGGCCGTGGCCCCGTGCCCCGAACACCACAGCTGTTTGGCCCCGCTGCAGCGCTGCAGCACCGCGGCCAGCAGACGGGTCCACTAGGCTGTTTTTACTTTACTAAACCTGATGGAGAAACCAAACACAAAGGGCCTCATGCAGCAATGTTCTCCTGGATCCCTCTAAAGGTTTCTCCTCATTTTATACTGGGAGAAAACATTAGAAAACACTTATTGATCGAAAGGTTTTAACCCTGTGGAGTGTCCAAAAGCTCCAAATAATCCAGACTTGTTGACTCCATCCAGACTAGAAAACAAAGCAGCGTGGAGCCCTACTGTAAATTTACCTCTAAAGTTCTGGCTGTAAACTCCATGAGGCCAGTTTCAGTTTGATGATGATATACCAAGTAAAACTGGAGACAAGCTCAAGTATATTTAGTATCAAATGATAGAACTGGTTGTAACCCTTTTATATGTTAGATTAGACACCTAAGTTCACATTTGCAAAAAAAAAAAGATTCAAAATCACATTTTATGTTGGACTAAAGGACTAAAAAAGACGCAAAATGACTAAAGAAGACACAACAAAAGACACAAAATGACAAAAAATAGACAAAAAATGACCAAAAAAAGGACACAAAATGACAAAAAAAAAAGACACAAAATGACCAAAAATTGGATGGATGGATGGATGGTAAATGGATGATAGATAGATAGATAGATAGATAGATAGATAGATAGATAGATAGATAGATAGATAGATAGATATAAGTAATAATAATAACAATAATAATAATAACATAGCAATGTGTCATATATTTAGCCTGTGCAGGGTGTGTATACATACATAACATAATAAATAATATGTAAACATGTATATATACACACACACACACACACACTCGTATAACCCAGTGTGCATGAAAATATCTTAAACATGGACACAATTTTAGAAATGTGCATTTAATTTACATAAACATAATATTTTACACAAAGCACTGCAACAATGAAAAGGTGCTGGTTAAATAAGACTCACATGCTGCATAAATCACATAAAACAGAATACACTGACTGCACATTAATGAGTGATTTGACATATTTCAAAGAGCAAACAGAATAAAGATTCATCCTCCATTTAAACCAGCAGCACATGGAGCTGTTGGAACTGCTGTGGTGTTGTTGGCAGAGGGCAGACTGAGGTTACACAGGTGGTTCTTCTCCTGTTGCACCTCCCTCGCTCTGACCGCCTCATGATCCACACCAGACCTCAGAGCCAGGCAGATTTTTAAATACTCGCCAGGACGGTCGGTGCACGCTCCAACAGAGCTGGAAGCAGAATCCCAACCATTATGATACCACTCATACCTGCGCACTGCAAAAAAAGCCAACTTGTATTTTTTGGCCTAAAACAGTGATTTAAGTTGGTAAAACTTAATATAAATTATTGCCATTTAGGGCAATAATGTAAGTTAGCACAACAAAGGAAGCCAGTTGTCTGCTCAAAAACAAGTTGGTGAGTTGTTGTTACTTATATCTTTAAGTTGGGGTTCACAACAAGGGACAATAGTTCTGCTAACTCTTATTTCTTTGTTGTGAAATGCGGGAAAGCGGTGAAATTCGGTCATTAGCGAAAGCTAGCGGCTAACTGATGCTACAGCTAACTGATGCTAGCGGCTCTGCTTGTTACTGCAACAAGAGTAGCCATTAGCGTATCAATGCTAACTCAAAATTGTGGTCGTAACATTAGCTGACATTTCATAGCGGCGTTACAATCGTGCCAATTCAGCACATTGCAGAAGTAAGGATTAAAAATGAATACTATATGTAAAACTATGAGTTCAAAAATCTGAATTCAGAGTTGAGCAAACTCAAAAACAAAACTTAAAATATTTAGTTTAATTGTCCAACTTAAAATTTTATCGAAGTTTGTTGCCTTAAAATTTTGAGTTCACCCAACTTTTCTTTTTTTGCAGTGCATTATGATACCACTCATACCTGCATGTTCCCCTCCAAACCCAGACACAAAGCTGGCTCACACACACACTTTACCCCCCTTTCTTCAAAGAACCCTTCCCCTGATTTAAAGAGGTGTTTAAAAGTGAAAGACAGCAGAGAGAGACATAAAGAGAAGAGGAAGTCTGTGCAGAAAGCGAGAACTGTCACACCTGGCAGTCGCAAGAAAGATGTCGGATGATTTCTGCCTCTCCTGACAAAAACTCTCCCCTCCTGTCGTCAGCAGCTTACAGCTCTCTTGACACAGGAATGCAGCCCGTTTGTCACATTTCAAACCCAAATATTTATCTAAAGCGTCTTACCGAGCTACATCTTTCTCCTGCATGTAGTCTTAACACGAGTGAGACAGATTAAATGATGTGCTGCTGCAGCCGTGAAGTTGGGAAATACTCGCTTTACTGCAATAAAAAACCTGAAGCTCAGGAGTGAATTTATTAGGTGGAATCAATAAGTCATCATAACGGCTGTCTGGATTCAACTTATCAGTCTGCTGTGTTGAAGGATGTGTGTTTCTCTGAACAGGAGTTTGTGCATTCAGATGAAACTGGTTAGCGTTTGGTGTGTAAATGAGTATAAATGCTAAGTACTGCTAGGACTTTTTCTAACACACAGCATAGTGTGTCATGAATCCCACAAATTCAGTTTGTTTTCATTTGTTTTTTGTTGTCATGCCTTCATGTTTCATGATTTCAGACCCCACCCTCCACTCAGTTACTTACCTTTGATTGAAACTTCCTGAATTTGAAGGATATTATGTCATTGACGTGCACCAAAGGCAATCTGGTCTCACAGGAATCCGTGAAATAGCCACGGATTTGCTTAACTCAAAATCCATGGAATAGCCACGGAATCACTCAAATTCCCGTGAAACTGACACAGATTGAGCTACAATGCAAGTTAATGACAGTCATATCCCGTGGCTATTCCATGGATATTTTTTCCTATTGGTTTGCTCCAAGTCACGTGATTTTCAAGGTCACGGCGGTCAGAACTAAAAACATGGCGGACAGTTCTCTCATTTTTAGTGAAAAAAAAACAATATTTTGACTTAGTTTCTGCATAAAAATGGATTTTGATCACATTTTTAGCGAGAAATATATGTTTTATTTTCTAAATATTCACTCAGTGAATGTACATGATCAGTTTGTATGTTGGAATAGCCACGGGATATGACTGTCATTAACTTGCATTGTAGCGAAATCCGTGTCAGTTTCACGGAAATTTGATTGATTCCGTGGCTATTCCACGGATTTTGAGTTAAGCAAATCCGTGACTATTTCACGGATTCCTGTGAGACCAGGTTCGCCAAAGGAATGTTCTGATGTCAAGGATCCTTAAAATTCTACCAAAGACCGTCCTTTTTTCAGGGAGTTACCAAGGATGCTTGTGTGTATCCTCAGCGCGACCCATAATGGTTTGTACAAAATCTTTTTACCGTATAGGTGCATTACCGCCAGGGCCGGCTCTAGCCCATGTGGTGTCCTCGGCGAGATCCATCCGTTTTGAACAGCTCCGCTTGCTGTTTCACAGAGGGGGGAACTCCTGTTTTTGTTTGCCCATGGTGCCAACCAGGCTATAT
Organism: Centropristis striata; assembly: GCF_030273125.1. NCBI lineage: Eukaryota > Metazoa > Chordata > Actinopteri > Perciformes > Serranidae > Centropristis > Centropristis striata. The sequence goes on from NC_081520.1 coordinate 19,153,306, forward strand.
AATACAACTGTCTGTCAATAGAATTATTAACTTACAAGTCAATTCACAAAGAAGCACAGCTGGAGATGCTAACAAAGTTAGAAACACGAGAGACAATGAAAGAGCAAACCGTGCGCAAAAAATGTGCTTAACTGTGTTAAGCTAGCGTTGCTTTATTTCAACCTAGCTAGCAAGCTAACACAAATGAAACATCTTCACACAAAACGGCATTAAAAAAAAAACGTACTGCGCACCGGAGAGCTTTGACGGCTGTTTCATCTTGTGAGATTTATCAAAACATAACGTGTCTGTCACTGGACCTGACCTCTGTGACAGCGGTCTGACCGTCTAAAGGGGGGCAAGGCAATGACCACACGTCACATGACAAAATGTCATTGTTTATCTGTTTCTTTATTTTGTTAATATTTATTATTTTCAAGACAGAACACGAAGGGAGGGCGACAATGGGCATCGTAAATTATTATTGTTTTTTTTTTTTCTCCCTCGAGGGTGACTGGCAGCGCCCCTCCAGCAGATGGCGCTCTAGGCGACCGCTTATGTCGCCTATACCTAGAGCCGGCCCTGATTACCGCCACCTACTGGACTGGAGTGTGGCGCGGTAGATTTCCCCGGCTTCCTCCCACAATCTAAAAACATGCACTTAGGTTTAATTGGTGACTCTGAATTGCCCGTAGGAGTGAATGAGAGCGTGATTGTCTGTCTCTATGTGTCCAGTGATAGTCTGGAGACGTGTCCAGGGACCCCGCCTCTCAGCCAATGACAGCTAGGATCAGCCACCCACGACATTAGGCTTTTTTATTTGTATTATTTGTAATTAAGGACATAAATAATCAAGTGTGTAAGCTTTATAATATATCCGTGTGATGCCAGTGTTGTGCTGTGAATTGTCTTTTTATCTTAAAGACCTCTGGAGTCTCTTTTTAAAATTCTTTATTGAGCATGATAGTGTTTTGAAAGTAAAAAAAAAGATTAAAAATCACATTTTATGTTGGACTAAAGGACTAAAAAAGACACAAAATGACAAAAAAAAAGACACAAAATGAACAAAAAAAGACACAAAATGACCAAAATCGTTACGCTAAACACACAAGACACAATTAAAATACAGTCAGATAAGGTTTTTCTTTGTTTCTTTTTGGTTCAAAATGTTAATCCAGTAAGTCAGAATAAAAAAATAAATTATTATTAGGTCATATAAGTGAGGTTGTATTGAAAAAAAAAAAGGTGTATACAGGCAGGATGAAAAGGAATCAAAAATGGATAAAATAGCCACAGAAAACTCCATAGAGTTAAATTACGATTTTAATCAGAATAATCAGAAACAACAGCAATCTTTGGTAGCAGTGCAGAGTGGAACAGGCTGTCGAGTTTTATATGGTTTACAGTTTCATTGAAGGGATTATGGTTTGCATGTCAGAGTACATTGTGTCTACTTTTTAAGAGGAAGCCAAAAACATCATGAGGTTGCTACAGTAAGCACTTTTAAGAAGCTAATGGGTCCTACAGTGCTGGTCTGTATTTGTTTTACAGGGTGAAATGACAGAGCAAAATGAGTTTTGAGTTAACAGAATCATTATTTTACAGAACTGAGTGCAAAATAAAAGAGAAGGGAATGGAAAGTTCTCTATAAACGCTGATTGACTGCAGCAGCAGAACAAACTGCGTCTGTGATTGAAGGTCTGGGAGAAACAGAAGTCATTACATATTTTTTATTGATTGAATAACCCTTTTATTGAGCCGGCAGCATTATCTAACACTATTTAAATCAGGGGTCTCAAACTCAAATTACCTGGGGGTCGCTGGAGGCAGTATCAAAATGACCAAAAAAAGACACAAAATGACAGAAAAAAAATTAAATTACTTAAAAAAGACAGAAAATGAAAAAAAGATACAAAATTACAAAAAAAGACACAAAATTACAAAAAGAAGACACAAAATTGCCAAAAAAAGACACAAAATCACCAAAAAATAGACAGAATTACCAAAAAAAGACCCACAATTATTTTAAAAAGACAGAAAATGACCAAAAAAGACAGAAAATGACTTAAAAAAACCCTAAATTACTTTAAAAAGACACAAAAAGACATAACATGACCAAAAAATTACACAGAATTACCAAAAAAGACACAAAATTATTTGAAAAAAGACACAAAATGACCCAAAAAACAAACAAAATGCCAGAATTATACACAGAATTGCCAAAAAAGACACAAAATTATTTTAACAAAGACACAAAATTACTAAAAAAAGACACAAACTTACCAAAAAAGACACTGAATTACCAAAAAAGACACAAAATTATTAAAAAATACACAAAATTACTAAAAAAAAGACAAAAAATTACTAACAGAAGACACAAAATTACTAAAAAAAGACAAAATTATTTAAAAAAGACGCAAAATTACCCCCCAAAAAATTACTAACATAAGGACAAAAAATGATTAAAAAAGACACAAAATTACCAAAAAAAAGTAATTAAGACATTTGAAACGTGTCCTTTTCTTCGGATCGAGTCTTAATTAGCAGCATGACACTGAAACAGAATAATAGACAGAACTCTGACTGCCAAATTACTGAATCAGTCTTAGAAAATACTAAATTGAAAACATGTGGCAGCGAGCAGCACAAAGTTTTGTGGTCCAGTAATTTGTAATAGATTTAGTAAATCCGTCCTAAACCAGTCTCACTCATCAGGGAAAGTGCTTTTGTGGTGAAACTTCAGTGTATGTGGACAGTAAATCTCCACAGAAAGGAACAAAAATCAGAGAATGTAACAGAACATGTGTGTGTGTCATCTCAAGGAACTGTAGAGATCAGTGCAGCAGAACTGGTATTTATTGGTATTTTAATGACTCTGAATTAAAGCCTGACCGCCATCTGGCTCCCAACTTAAATGTTATAGAGAATTTTTAATCGTATGGACATTTATGATACAATATCACGCAGACTAGATGTAAAAAACAATCTCTGTCAGCTTTAAACTTCAGCAACTAAGGAATCATTTTAAACTTAGAGTCCACAAAGCTCCGGAGAACGACTTCTTCATGACGTCACGAAGTAAAAACGTTCAACAGCATGTTTCCCTGCTGGCAGCTGAACTCTAAAGTTTTGGCTTTTCTAAAAGTTTCCATGTCCAATTTAATGCATCAACTCTTTTTCAGCCAAAGTGAAAACAACCATGACCAAATGTAACATGATTTTAGCAAAGTTTTTGCAGAGGTTTTTCAAATTTTGCAGTGTGCATTCAGCATTTTAATGCAATATTTTAAATGTTTTTTATGTGTTTTTCTGTGTTTTTTTATGCATGTTTCTGTGTGTTTTTTTCTGTGAATTTGTGTGGTTTTTATGTGGGATTTTTTGTAATTTTTTTGTTTGTTTTTTGTAAAGGGATTAGTTTTTCTCACCCCCTTAAAAATGAATAAAGGAAACATACACTGTAAAAGAAAAATCTATTTAATTTATGGTAAAATAGCGGCAGCTGTGGTTGCCAGAATTCCATCGTAAAAATTACAGTGAGTGGGTTTTCTACTGTAAATTTAAATGTAAATATCAGCAAAAACTTTAATTCAGACTGAGTTTTAGGGTATTTTTTTCCTTTTGACATTATGGTATTTCCCCTTTAATTTTACATGAAAAAAATGTTTTCTACAGTTTAGAATTTTTGTTCTATTCTTTGATTTACGGTAATTAAGTTTTACTAATAATTTTGTGTCTTTTTCATATAATTTTGTGTCTTCTTTAAATAATTTTGTGTCTTTTTTTAATAATTGTGTCTTTTTTAATAATTTTGTGTCTTTTTTGGTAATTTTGTGTCTTTTTTTAGTAATTTTGTGTCTTTTTAAATAATTTTGTGTCTTTTTTAATAATGTTGTGTCTATTTGGTCATTTTGTGTCTTTTTTGTAATTTTGTCTTTTTTAAATCATTTTGTGTCTTTTTTTGGCCATTTTGTGTCTTTTTTGGTCATTTTGTCTCTTTCTTTGGTCATTTTATGTCTTTCTTTGGTCATTCTGTGTCTTTTTTTAATCATTTTGGGTCTTTTTTGGTCATTTTGGGTCTTTTTTTGGTCATTTTGGGTCTTTTTTGGTCATTTTGGGTCTTTTTTAAAATAATTTTGTTTCTTTTTTTGGTCATTTTGTGTCTTTTTAAAATAATTTTGTGTCTTTTTTTTTTAGTAATTTTATGTCTTTTTTGGGTCATTTTGATACTGCCCCAAGCAGCCCCCTGGTAATCTGAGTTTGAGCCCCCTGCTTTAGATCTAGTGGAACTTCTTCTCTGATGAGGATGAGACAGGACTTTATCTAAGACACTGACCTCTTCACAGAGAGAGAATCCCTGTGACGCACAAGAGACCAACTCACTGGTTCCATTACGCAGAGAAGTTGTGAAATATGACCAAAGTGTCCCCGAGGACCCTTAAGACCAGCAGCCTGGGGATATACTGGTGTCCTATTGTCCTTCATGGTTGGCTGACTGGGACCAGTATGGACTCCAGTGGTGTCCAGGGACCAACAGAAATAGAGTTAGATCTACCGTGTCCTCTCTAATATGACCCTTCTCATGGATTTAAGGAGCAGACAGAAACAGAGATGATGGAGGTGAATCTTCTTCTGCTGATTTGGTTTCTGCTGTAACTCTGGAGACACGAAGGCTTTGAATATGTGATTTGAATCTTTTACTGGTCTATCTGTCTGGCTAATAACTGTCTTTCTAATATACTTTATGACATTCATTGGGATACCTGGGTCAGGTATCTTATGTCATGAAAGACCATGAATAGACTCATTGAAATACTTGCAAATTCCAAATTTCCAAACCCTAGAGAAGATTGGAGGATATTACATACAGCCAGAATGTGTAAAAAAAACCATACGGACACGTAAAGTTTATAAGATTAAAGCGGCAAATCTTCAAGAAAAAAATGTGCAGATTTAGGAGATTTAAAGTGGTGAAACTGCGAGAAAAAAAGTTGCTTTTTTCCCACTTTTTTCTCCTAAATCTGCGACTTTTTTCGTGCAGATTTGCCACTTGACATGTCACAAGTAGTTTTATTAAAACCGTTTATTTAAGTGAATATAAATACTATATGACAACAGGAGAACCTTTTTAAAAAAAAATCAAAGCTCTGTAAAGTGCACATTTAAATAAAAAATATCTAAAATAAGCTGCAACTTGCCTGGAGCACAGATCACAGTGCAAACTTGATATGGTCTAATTCCAAATCACATTTAAAAATATATCGATATATCTTTTATATCGATAAATCAACCAGCCCTAATATCTATCAACATATACCTGCATGTTGTAACAAAATAAATTATTGTTAAGTCATATGTTCCCTAAGAACCATTGTTTATGGTGCAGCAGAGCTGATAAACCAAAATATGTTACAACACGGACCGTTTTGAGTGATGCACCTGACAGTAACAGAGTTGCTGGAAGAGTTGCCTCGTTTGTGGAAGAGAAAAAAATTTAACACACATAACTGAAGAATCTGTTGGCAACATGAGGAGATTGTTGTTATTGTGATGATCCCCTCCCCCTCTGTGTGTTGTGGCATGCTTTCTCTCTTCCTGTGTGGGAGGAGCCACAGGACAGGCCACGCCCCCAATCTGCAGAGAAGGAGGAGGCTGTGGAAGCACACCTGAATCTAGTCTCAATCACTGAGGCTATATAGAGGAGCTGAGGCCTCACTTCTCACTTCTCTCTCCTCCACAGCCACAGCCACGGCTTGTTTTAATTGGTCTAGTTTAGTTGGTTTCGTTCAGTTCAGGGGTCTTAAACTCAAATTACCTGGGGGCTGCTGGAGGCAGTATCAAAATGACCAAAAAAAGACACAAAATGACCAAAAAAGCCACAAAATGACTGAAAAAAACTAGCCTGGCTAACACCAGACTAATCACAAATGAGATTAGTTTGAACCCCACCACTGATATACTGACTCACATAATTAAGTTTATTTGTGTTGTTTTCAATTAATCAAATAAATATTATTTCATTATAACTTGAATACACGTGTGGTCTCCCTTGTTTTGTTGTGATCTTTGAGCCGCTTCATGGCATTGTTGATAGTGTGGAAAAACTTACTGAGCTTTTTTTAAGTAAAAGTCACTCCAATTTTTTTTTTCAGTGTAGATTTTAGGGTGAAAAACTGCTAAACCATGACAGTAAAAGACGTAAAATGATAAATGGGTTAATTCAGTTTCAGTAACAATGAAACACTGTAAATGTATATCAGCCAAAACTGTATTTTTACATTAAAAAAAAATAAAAAAATAATTACTCCACTGTAAAATACACTGGCACTGTAATATATAGCCTATACAAGCCATCACTGTTATTTTTGCATTTTTTTTTGTAAAAAATACTTTTTTCTAACTGATAAATGTACTAAACACCATATCTCCAACAGAAATATACTGTAATATTTAATGGTAAAATCTTTAATTTATGCAGCATTTATAAAGTATTTTCTGGTCAATTATATAGCAAAACAACATTTCTTTTGATGAAAAAAAATGGAATAAAATGGCAATCTTAAACGTGAAATCAACAGTGCTAATATCATTTTACCGTAATATTAGAAAAAGTTGCACCGTATTTATTACGGTAAAGTTCTGGCAACCACAGCTGCTGTTTTTTTTTACAGTGTATACATTACTTGCCATTTCTTCATGTTTTCTACCAATATTTAAAGTGAACAGCAATTCCAGTGTTTGTCGGTCACTTGTGCTATTACATATTACTTGGAATGAATGATTCAATTTACAGACAAAACTGAGGACAAATAATAGCAAACAATCACTAAGTAATACACCACATGAAAAACTGCGATTTCAAAATAAAAGCACTGAATTTGTAATTCTTTGTAGAATTTATAGGGCCAAAAAAAAATCTATTTTTTCAGTGTACAGACATTTTTTACAGTGTATGTACGACTTTCTTTATCATCATGGAGGTTATTTGACAAAGCAATAATGTCCGTCACAGATAAAAAGTCCTCTTCCTTAGTGTTTCCATCCTCTTCCTCTTCTTTCATTGCTTGTATTGTTGTGTCTAGATGTTGAACCTGGTGTCTTGGCAGCTGTGCTGACTGTATTATCAGGCTTATGAAGGGCAGATCCAGGCCATCCCCTGCTTTGGCTGCTAATTTGCATTTTTATTGCCGTTGTCGCATCCTCAGTTAATACACCATTGACTCGGGGAGCCACCCCCGGCCCCGACGCCATCACCTCGCCATCCCACCTGAAATGAGAGAGCCCGCTGGCCCCGGAGCCGCCGGGCTGAGCTCAGGTAGCAGCCGACCTGGCATTCTGGGACGGAAATGGAGTGTCCTCTCATGTTAATGTGGACTTTCCATTAGGAGAGATGATTGATTTGTGCTGTGCTGTTGCTGTGAATAGGCAATAGGCCCCGCCACAATAAAAGAGTGAGATGGGGCTTTGTGTGCAGGTGAGGCCTCGTGTGAACTAGAGTGTGACTGAATCAGGGTGCTGATGATGGGGAGGGGGAGAGCAGGAGGTGAGATGGGAGGAGACGGAGGTTTGGGGATGGAGAGAGATGAGAAATGAAGGGAGGTGAAGGTGAGGAGGTGAAGAGGAGGCGTGGAGGGTTTAGAGGAGCGGGGGGAGGTAGTAAAGTGTGGAAGCTCTCAAACATCGTCTCCAAACTGGATGAAAGAAAAGAGAGAGGTCTTTAAGTCGGCTTTCTCTTCTCACAAAACATTATTCTTTTGTGAGGCTATTGAATAACCATGAAATGTATTCTGTCCTACATAACTACATTTTTGGTCAAAATTGAGTTAATAACTAATAAGTTAATAACTAAAACTGAACTCCTTGATGTATGTTTTATCTTGTGAAAAAGTTTTAGATTTCAATTTTGCTTCATTTCAGAGAAATAACTATATATAAAAAAACACAAAATCCAACTCTAAAACCAAGCACTAATTGTACTTACCACCGTCTGCTTTGGATTTATATACTAATTTAAAGATGAAAATAATATAAATTATAAGTTTATTTGAAAGGGAAATTATTATCTGGATCAGGGGTATCAAAATGACCAAAAAAATTACAAAAAGAGACACAAAATGACTGAAAAAACACTAAATTACTTTAAAAAAGACACAAAATTACCAAAAAAGACACAAAATTACCAAAAAAAAGACGCAAAATTGCCAAAAAAAGACACAAAATTATTAAAAAAAGACACAATTATTAAAAAAAGACACCAAAGACACCTTCCACACACAACACGGTAAAGTGCCATTCATATAAAACTCACATTAAACTTTCATATCAAGGTGTCTTTTTTAAATACTTTTGTGTCTTTTTTTAGTAATTTGATGTAGTTTTTTGGTCATTTTGTGTCTTTTTTTAATAATTTTGTGTCTTTTTTGGTCATTTTGTGTCTTTTTTAAATAATTTTGTGTCTTTTTTAGTAATTTTGTGTCATTTTTTGGTCATTTTGTGTCTTTTTTTTTAAATTGTGTCTTTTTTTTGTCATTTTATGTCTTTTTTTGTACTTTTGTGTCTTTTTTTGTCATTTTGTGTCTTTTTTTGGTCATTTTGTCTTTTTTTAGTCATTTTGTGTCTTTTTTTAGTAATTTAGTTTTTTTTCTGTCATTTTGTGTCTTTTTTTTTGTAATTTTGTGTCTTTTTTTGGTCATTTCGATACTGCCTCCAGCGGCCCTCAGGTAATTTGAGTTTGACCCCCAAAACGTACTGAAACGTTACTGCATTGCTGTAAAACAGGAGTCGAAGTTCAAATAAATCATCATGATTTTTGAGCATAAAAATGACATCATCAATACATGTAGAAATAAGTGTCATATCACTTATCTTCCTATAACACATTTGTCTGGCCAGTTAAAACAAGTTAAAACACTTTAAAGCAGTTTTTTTCTCAGTTTCACCTTTAGCTGGTTACTGCAGTTAGACTTTGTAGGGCAGAATATGTCTATTCAGATATATCTGGGGCACACAGAGACATCATCCTGGTGTTTGTACAGGCTGAGAGAAAGAGAGGGAGAGTTCAGCTGGATTTAAACAGGTTTTGGTCACTGTCCAGTTGAACAAGAAAATGTTTTTGCTGTTTCTTTTACTGAGAGCCGACTGGGATTCAGCAACTTTCCCAGGACATCTGCTCCCCAACGCCCACGTTTCAATATCCGTCCAATTGCGTCGCAGCTCTCGGCCCTAAGACGAGAGGGTGCTGCGCTGTGATTGGCTCCCGGGGCCAGGGCCCAGAAAGAGAAGGCCGAGCCCTGAGAACTTTCCGAAACATTTTCTCCTCCGTCTTGGCTTTCGCCAACATCTGCTTCCAATCAACGTTAGTGAAAAGACCGCTTCTCTTTCTCCCTGCTGTCTGGGTTACACACACACACACACACACACACACACACACACACATTCTCGTACTTCTATCTTTGTGAGGGCCTTCACTGGAAGAGAGAATTCCCTAGCAAGGTTATAATAGTTTTGGATTTTTCATTAGTTTTAGTTTTAGTTTTGTTGTGAGTTTTTGTTTTCAAATCCAGTTAGTTTTAACCCTGTGGAGTGTCCAAAAGCTCCAAATAATCCAGAATTGTTGACTCCATCCAGACTAGAAAACAAAGCAGCGTGGAGCCCTACTGTAAATTTACCTCTAAAGTTCTGGCTGTAAACTCCATGAGGCCAGTTTCAGTTTGGTGATGATATACCAAGTAAAACTGGAGACAAGCTCAAATATATTTAGTATCAAATGATAGAACTGGATGGAACCCTCTTATATGTTAGATTTGACACCTTTGTTCACATTTGCAACATTTAAAATTCTTTATTGAGCATGATAGTGTTTTGAAAGTAAAAAAAGATTGGTGTGGCCCTCGTGACGACATTTTGTGGCCCCCATCTTGATATGAAAGTTTAACGTGAGTTTTATATGAATGGCACTTTACCGTGTTGTGTGTGGAAGGTCCCTTTAATTACTTTTTTTGGTAATTTTGTGTCTTTTTTGTCATTTTGTTTCTTCTTAAAGTAATTTAGTTTTTTTCTGGCATTTTGTGTCTTTTTTGGTCATTTTATGTCTTTTTTTGGTCATTCTGTGTTGTTTTTTGGTCATTTTGATACTGCCTCCAGCAGCCCCCAGGTAATTTGAGTTTGAGACCCCTGCCCTAAAACAATGTCTGAACTCTCAGTGTTAAGTTAAGTTCACAGTTAAGTGAGAACCCGCTGAAATGTCCTCACTTTGCAAAAATGTCCTCACTTTGTTGGTAAAAAAAACGTGTTCTGGTCCTCACTATGTAGGATGTACAAGAACACACACACACACAAACACACGTATACATATATACATACATACCCACATACTTACACTAACAACTCTTTTTTTTCAGCTTTCTTGTCAGACAATTTTACGCTTGAAGCCAAGTTAAACATGCAGCATATATATATTATAATACACTGTTATTATAAATAGTTTACATTTATTCTAGATTTACATATCAAAGATTTAACATGCACACAGTTAAAGAATGATACATCATTATTCATGAATCGGTCGATGAATCAGAGCTGACTGAACTAAATGGGAACAAAAAGGGCAAAACTAGGTAAGAGAAAATATTTTCACAGGCACACACACACACACACACACACACACACACACACATGCACACACACACACACACACACTCAGACAGCCAGTGTAACTGCTGCCTGCAGCACTTCATCCCACCATGTTCATGAGAAAATAGCGAGTGTCAACGTCCTTGACCACAAGTGTCCATTTCTGCTATTCCTTTCTTTCTCTATTACGTCGTTTCTTTTCTTTCATTCACAGCTCTCTCTCTCTCTCTCTCTCTCTCTCTCTCTCTCTCTCTCTCTCTCTCTCTCTCTCTCTCTCTCTCTCCTCCTGTGTGGTCATTACTGCTGCTGCTATAGCGTGACTCTCAACTACAACAAGTCAACAAACGGCAGAAAACCCTGCTTATTATAGCAGGTACTTTCCACAGATATTCAGAAATAAGCATGGTGATTCACTGTAGCCAAAGAGAAACACTCTGTGTAAGCAGCAGCTCCTCCACTTCTTAGCAATAGCTGCTATTATCAGTAAGGCTGACGGTGTTGTTTCTGCCAGTAAACTGCTTCAGAGCTCTGGACCTCATGGCTAAACAACCATGGGAGAAATAACTCTGAGGTTATGAGGCAGGTCAAGTCAAATTTGGAAGTTATTACTAAGAGTTCTGTCGAGGCAAATCCAAACATCTCTCACAGAGCAATAAGGAAGAGCTATATTATTATTATTATTATTATTATTGCTACCTACTCAGGGTGTGACGAGATTATTTCTCGTTGTGTTAAAAATCTGTCTCACGAGATTTGTGAGTTATCCAAACTTCTATTTGTGACCTGTGGGGGCAGTAAAAGGAAATGAAGAAGAGGAGGAGAAGCAGCAAGCAGCCAGAATGACGTCCTCCTGCAGCAGTCTCTCCCAGCTGCAGAGCCGGAGGGGATGTTAACCCCTTAGCGTCCGGTCTGCAAATTGCTAACAGGCTAACAGTTGCTCTGCAGCAGTACAGTGTGTATGTGCTAAAAGGGTAACAGTTAGCTCTGTAGCAGTACAGTGTGTATGTGCTAACAGGCTAACAGTTGCTCTGCAGCAGTACAGTGTGTATGTGCTAAAAGGGTAACAGTTAGCTCTGTAGCAGTACAGTGTGTATGTGCTAACAGGCTAACAGTTAGCTCTGTAGCAGTACAGTGTGTATGTGCTGCTGCTGCAGGAGGTGTTCACTTAGCGATCTCTGTTTGTTTACAACAAGCACCAGACACTCTGTGCACAGTTAGTGATGCCGGTTAATTCACAATTACTATGTTTATGATCAACGGAGACTCTGTGCATAATTAGCCGTGCTGGTTTGTTTATGATCAGCTGCTGACGTTGTGTACAGTTAGCAACAGCGGCCACAGTTGCTTCTCCCGTGTTTAATCCGTCAGTTATTTGATGACGATCGAAACTGTTGCAACGATGGAAAACCAAACGTCACCTCCAGAGTCTCTAAATCCCTTTTTGTAATGGAGACATGCACAGTGAGCGACATTAGAGAGGGTGTGGCCTGAGACTTTAGAGAGGGCGTGGTCTGAGACTTTCCTGGTGGACACTTTTCCCCCTAAAGGAAACACGGTTTATGTTGTTTGCACTTGAAAAAAAGAGAGAAATATTTAATTTTATTTATTTTAACTTTTATAAATTTTAGTTTTAGATTCAATTTGTGGAAGAAGTTTATTAAAAGCTCATGCTTACATCATGCATGTAAAGAGTCATAATAAAAAAAATTCAAAAAGCAACTCGGTTACTGTACCCAAGCTGTGTGGTAATCCGCCATATTGTCATATCCAATCTATTTATGTTTAAAGATGCTGCCGTGTTGTTGTTTGTTTTGGTTTTTGTTGGTTTTTGTTTTAACTTTTATTCTTTTCTTTCTTGTGTACCAAAAAAGCATATAAAACTATGATTGCTTTGTGAGAGACATGTATTCTATCCAATGTGAACTTGGCAATGAAAAGAATATAAAAAAAAAAATGCAACTCTGTTAAATAAAATTCTGTTGGTCCAGTCATATCTAATGTGACTAAACACTGAGCTTCTCTGCTGTTACACTTTCTCCTGAATCCTCCTCTGTGGTGTCAGCAGTAAACCTGTTGCTAATGAAAGAACTGTGGCCTCCAGAGGAGATAAAGATATTACTAGTGGCTTCCTCATTTTCAGCTTCCTCCCCATTGACCTTTGACCTATAACACCAGAGGTTTTGCGGTGCTGCTCCTGCTGGGCCCGGCCTGATTTACAGCCCAGTAGTGCTGACTGGTTTTCAGGAGTAATCCCGGGTCAGACCCACATAATAAATCTGGAGTGGGACACTTCAGGAGAGACTTAGACCAAGTTAGTTTGTTGCAGTTAGGAGTCATAAAATGTCTTCTTTGTTTCTTTCTTTCTTTCTTTCTTTTTTACTTTGCCAAAACCGATTTTACTTAAAAATGTTTGGCTTTTAAAGTTATAAGTGCAATCAGCAATGACATGCTTACTGATGATTAAGGAAAAAAATACATTTTTACCTTTTACATGGAGTGCTATTTGGCAATCTAGACCAGGGGTCTCAAACTTGCGGCCCGTGAGCCAATTGATGATATTTTGTGGCCCCCACCTTGATATGAAAGTTTAATGTGAGTTTTATATGAATGGCACTTTACCGTGTTGTGTGTGGAAGGTCCCTTTAATTACTTTTTAAAAATAATTTTGTGTCTTTTTTAATAATTTTGTGTCTTTTTTAATAATTTTGTGTCTTTTTTTTTAATAATGTTTTGTAATTTTTGGTAATTCTGTGTCTTTTAAAAAAAATAATTTTGTGTCTTTTTAAAAATAATTTTGTCTTTTTTTGGTCATTCTGTGTCTTTTTTTGGTAATTTTGAGTCTTTTTCAGTAATTTTGTGTGTTTTGTGGTCATTTTGTGTCTTTTTTTTTTAGTAATTTTGTGTCTTTTTTGGTCATTTTGTGTCTTTTTTTAGTAATTTTGTGTCTTTTTTGGGTAATTTTGTGTCTTTCTAAAAAAATAATTTTGCGTCTTTTTAGGTCATTATGTGTCTTTTTTTTTGTAATTTTGTGTCTTTTTTTGGTCAGAAAGAAAATATTTCCTACATGAAAGTGCTCACAACAAAGTCCATTATTACTGGGTCATAATTGCTACAGCTAAGAGGGAAACATATATTTATATGATTTTTTTATTTTGGGGGTAAACTGTCCCTTTAAAAATGACATTCAACATTTTCTCCAACTCCTAAAGCATGGTGACAGATTTTATGTTCAGACTAAAGCTAATGATGCTTCATATGATGTGTTAAAATGAAACTTAACCTCTTGGGAAGACTGGGGATCACTGTTTTTATAATCAATAAAACTATGTGGAAAATCAACAATGCATTCACAGAGAATAGATGCCAATCAAAGCTAATAACACAGTTGTGGAAGAAATATTTCATATCCCAGCTGACTGCTTGCTCTATAGAATAGCATATAATCACACCAATTACACATCATATTCAATAGGCTTTATATTGCTGTCAGTCTCTCTGCAGCCTGCGGTTTAAAAAACATTTTAAAAAATTACGTGCAATTACCTTATGGCCGGCGTTTTGTAAGTGAATACAGAGAGATTGAAGGGGTTGATGATGGAGGAAGAATGGATGAAAAAGAATAAAAAGGTGAGGGAAAGCGTGAGATGATGAGTGATGAATGCTGTTTGTTAATGAAAGTCAGAGAACGACATCACACATAAACGCATCTGTAAAAACAAAACATGTTGTTCAAGTCATAGAAATCAAACATATTCTGCTCTACAAAGTCTAACTGCAGTAACTACGCAAAAGGTAAAACTGAGAAAAACGGCTTTAAAGTTTTTTAACGTGTTTTAACTGGCCAGCCAAATGTGTTATAGGTAGATAAGTGATATGACACTTATTTCTACATGTATTGATGATGTCATTTTTATGCTAAAAAATCATGACGATTTATTTGACCTTTGACCCAAAAAAACGTAGTTATTGCACTCTGATTTTACTGTAAAAGGTTCTAATATTAATGCACAAACAGAGTGGAGTAACAACAATGTTGTTGTCTTCTTTCAGCTTTTAGATTTTGTTTTCAGTGAAGAAACATTTTCAAATTGATTTAGTTATCAGTGTATTTAAAAGTATTTAACAATTCTATTCAAAGACGTGCATTTTTTATTTTTATTTTAGACTTAATATTATAAAGACATTTTATATTTTCATCCTAATATCATTTTATCTCACAATTTCTACTTGATCACTATCTAGATAATAATTCCCCTTTCAAATAAACTTATAATTTATATTATTTTTATGTTTAAATTAGTATATATATCCAAAGCAGACCGTGGTATGTGCAATTAATGCTTTGGTTTGGAGCTGGATTTTGTGGTTACTGCAATTTTTATATAATTATTTTTCTGAAATAAAGCAAAATTCAAATCTAAAACTTTGTCACAACATAAAACAGAAATCACACAAGGAGTTCATTTTTTTTAGTTATAACTCAATTTCGAACAAAAATGTAGTTACTGCAGTTAGGCTTTGTAGGGCAGAATAACTGGAAAGCTTTATATCATGTATTCATTTATTAGTAATTTATTCTATTCTACAGTTTAAATTTCTCACTCTTTACTCTTACAATGTTGATTTTATCTTTGTGCTGCTCACTGCCACTTTTCTGGCTTAAATCTCTGTTTCACTGCCTCTCCTGAAACAGCTCACTGGGCCCAACACAGCAAACACAGAAAACATAAAACACGGTCAGTGTGAATATGGCTCAGTTTGATGAAAAACGGAGGAGGCTGTGAAAAAATCTCAGCACCTGCTCTCCCTGTTCTCAGTGAGTCATGAGAACTGGCTGATGATGTGCTTCATGACATGTTGATGCTCTGTCTTGGCTTCACCTTCGGCTCACACAGATGAGCTGAGAGCAGCATCTCTACAAGAAACGTTAGAATGAAAGGTTGGAAATAAGGGCTTAATTACTGTCATTAGTGTAATAATCAACATGCATTGTTCACTGAGTGCTTTGGTCAGATTCTAAGCGATTATAAAGACTAGAGAAGGACTGAGTATCTTATACCCAGGAGGAATTTAAGCAGAGCCCCGTCTGCAGAGACCACAGAGAGTGGAAGCTGTTTCAACCTTTGGCACTTCAGAGGTTAGAGTTTTGTGGGAAAGGACAGAAACACCCGGGGTTTGTGTGAAGGCATATGTATACAACATGAATGAACTATTTTGGTTAAAATAACACACTAAGTACATTCGCTTGAACTTCAGCTATGAGCTGTAGCAGCAGAGAGGAGGAGGAGGAGGAGGAGGAGGAGGAGGAGGAGGAGGAGGAGGAGGAGGGGGAGTTAGAAGACCAGCTCCCCTGGTACATTAGGGAGAAGACCAGCTCCCCTGGTACCTTAGGGAGAAGACCAGCTCCCCTGGTACCTTAGGGAGAAGACCAGTTCCCCTGGTACTCAGGGAGAAGACCAGTTTCCCTGGTACTCAGGGAGAGGACCAGTTCCCCTGGTACTTAGGGAGAAGACCTCTGAGACCAGCAGAATCACCAGAGATCTGGACAAGTCAGGAGATTAACGGTGACTGAAAACAATCAGTTTAATATATGTATTTTGGATTATACTATACTATACTATACTATACTATACTATACTATACTACTACACTACTACTAGACTACTACTACACAACTACTAGACTACTACTAGACCAATACTAGACTACTAGACTACTACTACACTACTACTACACTACTACTAGACTACTAGACTACTACTAGACTACTACTACACTACTAGAATACTACTAGACTACTACTAGACCACTACTAAACTACTACTAGACTACTACTAGACCACTACTACACTACTACTACACTACTAGACTACTAGACAACTACTAGACTACTAGACTACTCGAGGTTACCAATAAATAAATGTAAATGTGTTTGTCTCTAGCATTGTCACTGTGGATATGTTAGCATGCTGATATTAGCATGTAGCTCCACTCAGGCAAACAGCCTCAGATAGCTGCTAGCATAGACTCACAGTTGTGTTTCTGACTGTTTACTCGTTTTCTTGGACACCAGTAGAGTTATTTTTACATGAAAGAGAAACTTTATCATTTGGGATCTTTGAACCGTAAAAAGAAACTTTCCCAAGCTGATATTATCTGTGATTAATTATGTGTATTATGCAGAAGGTCTGACCATGTTCCAGTGGATGACTATTACAAAACCTCAATCATTTTCACTCAAAGTTAATTTCACAATTTGACTGAATCTTTGGCTCAGTGTTGTCCACTTCTACAACACTCTGAACACCAGCTCCTGACTTCAGTCTCTGGTCTGGACTGGATCAGTGTGGACAGACACGGTTCAGTGCTATCATGTGAGTCTGCAGTTCTAATGCTTTTTGTCTCCAGAAAATGTGTTTGTGAAGGAGACTAAAGGAAGGAGCCAGTCTGTGATATTATAGAAAACAAAGATCTTCTGCTTGATTTCAAGCTGAACTTTTCTTGGAAAAAGTAGAAACAATGATGTGATTTTGTGTTTGGTTTTCCTTTTTAGGTCTCAACAATAGTAAACCTCCAGACTGAGGCCCCGTTTACATGAGGACGCTTGTGGGTAAAAACGACAAAATATTTAATGTGAAGTGCCTTTCGTTGAGACGGTGAGTGTAAAACTGTAATCCGCTCCGCCGTAGCGTGTCGTCTACACTGACAAGACACAAAACTCTGATCTGATCTGCTCACGTCACTTACAGGTTTATGTCAAAATGTGTGTCTTTTGGTCATAATTTTGTGACTTTTTTGGTCATAATTTGTGTCCTTTTTGTCATAATTTGTGTCTTTTTGTTATAATTTGTGTCTTTTTGGTCATAATTTGTGTCTTTTTGGTCATAATTTGTCTTTTATGTCATAATTTGTGTCTTTATGTCATAATTGTGTCTTTTTTGTCATAATTTGTGTCTTTTTTGGCAATTCTATGTATTTTTTGGTCATTTTGTGTCTTTTTTTTAGTAATTTGCATCTTTTTTGTGTCTTTTTTGTCACATCCATGCTCCAGTAGAGGGAAATAAAGAAACATGTGGATTATTTCCATGCGTGGGACCTTCAAGCTGCTCTGGCAGCTCTAATAAACTTCCAGGAGTCTTTCCACCAAATGTACAGGATATGTACAGATAGTATTAGTGAACAGAGAAGGATCTGGAATTACCTCCATCACATTTTGGATGCACCGATTGGTGGGAGGAGCCAGACGGCTTTGGAGGAGACCTGGGAGATCTAGTGATGGTGGAGAACTTTGTGGAAGGAGTAGCTGATGAAAACTTCCACATGCCCAAAGATGCTCTTATGGCTTTAAGTGATGCCGCCTGGCATGATACCCAATCACATTCACACACTTTAGCCTCACCGTATGCAGCAGGTTTCCTCCTGAAAACACTCGTCTAAACGCGGAATAAAAAGTGAAGGCGAGATGCCACTTTAGTCTTCTGTTCAGACCCTCAGCATGGAAAAGGAGCCTGAGTTTGCCTTCAAGCAGGTGCACTTGGAAAGTTTTCCCAGCATACATTATTTAACGCTACAAGGTCTGCAGTTTATCTTATTTATTCTGATTATCTACTGCATTTAATTTTGAATTTCACTTCAGACTTTCAAAGTTCAGAAAAATAACAGTGACTTTGCTTGCTCTTCAGATGTACCGTGATCCGTATCAGCAGATTATTTCTCTCATAATCATAACCACAGGACAACATAATGACTATATTTTTAAATGAACAAGAAATATCCTGGAAACCCACAGAGTCAACAGCATGTCCCCCCTATATTTACATAATCTGTCTTAAAAACTCTCTGTGGCTGCTATGAAATCATGTGTTTACTATGTCTCTGCAACGGTGATATTTTTCCACAATAAAACAGAAGAAAGTCATGTGATTGTGTGCCAAGAAGCTCTTTCTCACATAACCACAAGCCTGTGACAGTCATGTATCTCCCAGATAAAACGAGAACATGTTCTCTCTCTTGTCTCCTGCAGCAGAAAGAGGAATCTCCTGGTGACTCAGCTAATGTAAAGCAGACACAGACTGGTCTAATGCCAACTGGTTACCACTACACTGACATAATGAACCCTGCAGATGACAAGAGAAAACTCTGAGGCCATGTTCAGAGCATGGCGGGTGGGAGATGGGGGCGTGGGGAACGGGAGGCTGTTCACACGCTGCCGAGGAGACGAAACTCCTCAGGTCACAGAGTTTCCCATAGAAAGATCTGCTCCCTCGCTTAGGAACGCTGAATCAGTGCAGCGGCAGGACTGGAACAGTTTAACCCATAAGAACCCACAATGCAAACAAAGCCAACTTGTATTTTTTGCCGAAAACAGAGATTTAAGTTGGTAAAACTTGGAAATATAAATTATTGACATTTAGGGCAATAATGTAAGTTAGCACAACAAAGGAAGCCAGTTGTCTGCTCAAAAACAAGTTTGTGAGTTGTTGTTACTTATATCTTTATGTTGGGGTTCAAAACAAGGGACAATAGTTCTGCTAACTCTTATTTCTTTGTTGTGAAATTCGGTCATTAGCGAA
The DNA here is from genome assembly GCF_030273125.1 of Centropristis striata. Classification (NCBI taxonomy): domain Eukaryota; kingdom Metazoa; phylum Chordata; class Actinopteri; order Perciformes; family Serranidae; genus Centropristis; species Centropristis striata. The sequence goes on from NC_081520.1 coordinate 19,172,487, forward strand.
AGCTAGCGGCTAACTGATGCTAGCGGCTAACTGATGCTAGTGGCTAACTGATGCTAGTGGCTAAATGATGCTAGCGGCGCTGCTTGTTACAGCTACAAGAGTAGCCATTAGCGTATCAATGCTAACTCAAAATTGTGGTCGCAAAATTAGCTGACATTTCATAGCAGCGTTACAATCGTGCCATTTCAGCACATTGCAGAAGTTAGCAGAAGTAAGGATTAAAAGTTATTATAACTTCTAATGTAAAATTATAAGTTAGTACAACTTACAGTTGAGTTGACAAAAATCTGAATTCAGAGTTGAGCAAACTCAAAAACAAAACTTAAAATATTTAGTTTAATTGTCCAACTCAAAATTTTATCGTAGTTTGTACAGTGCACGGTGACACGGTTGTCACAAACATTTTAAATGTTCTAGTAATGTCCATGTCTGTTTTCTCAAGTACCCTGCAAAAAAAGAAAACTTTGGTCAACTCAAAATTTCAAGGCAAGTATAAAGTTGCCAGGAACCGAAAATACAAGCAAAAGACACAGGTTGCTATGGAAATGTACCTTTTTTATTTTTTTTATTTTACCATTTATACACACAAAAACAGCAGAAATAATAATAACTAGACAGGGACTTAAACAGGGACTTTCTGCTGAGTACACTGACACCTCATACAAGTCTCTAGGACAAACGGTTCACTAGTTAGTAAAAGGGGGCGTGGCTAATCAAAGGGGCAGGGTTATCAATCACCAGTTAAACAGGGACTCTATGCCGAGTAATCTGACACCTTATACAAGTTTCTAGGACAAGCGGTTCATGAGTTAGTAAAAGGGGGCGTGGCTAATATAAAGGGGCGGGGTAATCAATCACCATTTAAACAGGGACTATACGCCAAGTAATCTGACACCTTATACAAGTTTCGAGGACAAACGGTTCATTAGTTATGAAAGGGGGCGTGGCTAATCAAAAAGGGCGGGAATTTATGAAACATTGTTATGTAGAACTGGTAAATGATGAACCATCATCATGCATGACAAGTTTGAGGCAGATTGGACAATGTATGGTCAAGTTATAAGGTCTCATGTTTAATGAAGAAATGCTATGTCTGTTGAGTTAGAGTTAACTGTTTTTAGTTAAAATGTCTGTGTTGGAGAAGGGGGGGGGGCTTTGGTAGCTAAGCAACCAGGTGGCCAGGTGGAGTCGACCAATCAGAGCAGAGCAATCAACTGAAATTAACTGACAGTTCCACCACACTGAGCAGCCAGAGGTCGACAAACTGAAAATTCTGGCCTCGAACAGAAAGCATTTTTGGCAAAACCATAATACCTATCATTGATCCGACTTCACTTTGAGCGTCCTGAGTTCTTCCTCAACGTCTACATATATTTTTTTTTCAAGAAAAATGAAAAAATAGCTTTGTTAGAGCGATCTAAAAAAACTCTTACATCTCCTTTTTTCAGATATCATCCTGCGTTTTTAATATGGGAGCCAATGAGGCTGTTGGTGCGTGTTGGTCGCGCATCTCTGCATCTTATGCCCAAACTATAACTCTGACAGCTTTACCAGAGGATTGTGAGTGAGAGGACAAATTTTCCTACGTTTCTATGTATAAATTATTTCTGTAGAGTGAAATTTCCGGCCTGGAGCGCAGTTTACAAATTTATTTTTTGACAATTCTTTCTCTGCCTCTACACACGGAAGAAACGGAAGATTAAACGGAAGAATAAAAATAGTCCCGGTGAATAGTAGTTAGTGTGCTTTTGCAAGCAAGCACAAAAAAATTATAAAACTACAAAACAGTCTATTTGCATATAAATTAAAAACAGTAATAGTTTTCATTGTGGAAAGAAAATTCACATTTTAAAAATGGTCTAGAAACATTAATGTCACACTGTGAAAGCTCCTATGATTGAACTTTAACTGTCTTTCTCAGCTTGTCTACATATCATATATAAATAAAGTTATTACTGTACATAATACGTGTATTTTCAATAAATTGATGGAGTCCAGAGGGTTAAAGATAACTGGGTCTGGGTTCTTATGGGTTAAAACTCTCAGCATGTGAATGTACAGAATTCATGATTTATGGCTCTTTGTGTATTTTGCAAGAAAAAAAACATGAATTGTAGAGCTGTTCTGCTTTGCTTGAGCTCTTATTCTCACATGAAAGCTTTGTGACGGAGGAGGTGGAACAATACACATTCCCATGGCAAGAAGTTGAGCTGCAGACATGCAAGGATCTTAGAAGCATAAAGCTCTCTAAGCCTCGATGGAGGCCAACCATCTCTCTTTATTTCTCTCTTTCCTCATGTTTTGGCAACTCTTATCCTCTGCACTGGTGCAGAAGTTGTTTTATCAGTGCATGTGTGTGTGTTTGGCTTGTTAAAGGCTTTGACACTGTGCAGATCCTCCTGCTCTCTATCAGTTTAACACACAGGGACGAGCCAGAGATTACTCAGCGAGTCCCTTCAGCTCCACATGGACGTCGTTGTGAAATTCTCACATTCTCGCCGTGCAGCTGGATGACACTCATTACTGCACTTGTTTTAGTGGTTTTAACAGTTTCTTCTTTTTTTTTATACTTTATTGCAAGGCTTCGTACTTTCACAAACATACACTGTAAAAAAAAGATAAACAATAGCTACTCAATAAAATGTAGGCAACAGATTGCATGCAATATTATTAATTAAATCTAATTAATGCCTGTCAATTAAAAACAGACTAAATCTATTGTGTTGGATAATTCAAAATTCTCTTGATTTAGAATTACATACACATAAAGATTATATTTATCCCTTAATAGGGCACTCATTGAAATTCACGCAAGTTCCCAATTTCAACCCTAGAGAATATTGGAGGATATTACATACTGCCAGAATGTGTAAAAAAACATACGAAAATAATTTTGAGAAAAAAGTTTACGAGATTAAAGTGGCAAATCTACGAGTAAAAATTTGTAGATTTATGAGATTTAAAGTGGTGAATCTGCGAGAAAAAAGTTGCTTTTTTCCCATTTTTTTCTCTTAAATCTGCAACTTTTTTTTCTTGTAGATTTGCCACTTAATGCAATTGTTTTAGTGGTTTTAACAATTTCTATTTTTATTTTTATACTTTTTTGCAAGTTTTCTTACTTTCACAAACATAATCAGTCATTTCATTTTCTTTACGACAAAAAAAAAGAGGAAAATTAAATAAATTAATTAAAAAAATACTAAGATATACTAAAATAAACTAATCAGTCATTTCATTTTCTTTACAATATTGTACCTTGCATTTTTTTCCCCTTTTTTTTCCCCAAGGTATATATTCACAAAGTAAATAACAAAACATAGAGTAAACAGACAAACATATATACAAGGCAAACTGGTATTTCCCAAACAAGGACTCCAAGAAAAGGAATAAACAACAAACTAACGACAAAAAAAAAAAAAAATGTAGGAAAGAAATAATAATAATTTTAAAAAAATTAAAAAAATTAAATAAAAATTAAATAAATAAAAATAAATGAATAAATAAAATAAAAAATACTAAGATATACTAAAATAAACTAATGAGAAAATAAGGAGTGGTGCATGTATGCGTGTTCATGAATCTGTGTGTGTGTATAAATATTTCCACTGTTTTTATCAGCCTTTCTTTACAGTATAACTTATTCCAAATATGTATGTGTTCCCTATTTCTAAAAGTTAGTCTTTCCATCTCTAAACTTTGTTCTGCTGTTAATACCCATGCTCTTAATTTTGGTGTATTGGCTTGTTTCCATGCTTTAGTCATATGAGTTGTTTGTTTTAACAGTTTCTTGTTGCGAGAGAAGTAATAAAAAAATGAAATAATAGTGGCAAGTTTGGAAGAAAACCAGAAAGCAGACATTGGAAGCTGTGTCAATCATTCTCTCTCTCGTGACTGTTGCAGGCAGCCAAACAGATGTTTACACAGAGCAGCTTTAAGTGGGAACAAGAAGTCACGACTCACTGGCGCATTTCACCCTCACTCACTCCCTCTGCAACTTGTGTGGCACTTTCTGTTTGGGCTGAGGCAAGGTGAAACAACACGGAGAAGAAAAACAAGTCATGAAGCCGAGTGAAGACTTTAACTTTAACAAGCTGGGCCCTGAATGCTGCTGCTGCAAAAAAAAAAGGTGTTTAAAAACCAGATAAAACAGTAAATCTGAGGGAAATGATCTTGCTGCATGGACAGATAATGTACCTTGACAAGATTTCTTAAATTAAGATTATTCAATCTAGAAATAAGCATGTTGAACACTTAAAATAAGAAATTAACTCTTAAAACAAGATAAATTAAAGTTGCCAGCAGCAATGAACTGACCGTCTGCCCGAGCAGAGTGACCTGACGATTATTTGTTTCTTACCAGGATAAAAACACTTTTTGTGTCTTTTTTTGGTGATTTTACGTCTTTTGTGTCTTTTCTTTTGTGTGGGTTTTTGTCTTTTTTGGTCACTTTACGTCTTTTGTTTCTTTTTTGGTCCTTTTACACCTTTTTGTGTCTTTTTTAAGGTTTTTTTGTTTCTTTTTTGTGTCTTTTTTAAGGTTTTTTTTGTGTCTTTTTGTGTCTTTTTTTGGGCTTTTTGTGTCTTTTTTGTGTTTTTTTGTGTGTCTTTTTTTGCCCTTTGTCTTTTTTGGCCTTTCTGTGTCTTTTTTTGGTAATTTTGTGTCTTTTTACGTCTTCTTTTGGTCACAAAATGACCAAAAAAGACAAAAAATTTACAAAAGAGATCAAAATTAAAGCTGCCAGCAGTGATGAACTGGCCCGAGCAGAGTGACCTGATGATTATTTGTTTCTTATCAAGATAATAAAAACTTTAGATTTAGAAGTGTTACATAAGTTATCTTGTTTTAATAGTTAATTTATAATTTTAAGCGTTCAACATGTTTATTTCTAGATTTAATAATCTGAATTTAAGAAATCTTGTCAAGGTAAATTATCTGTCCATGCAGCAAGATCATTTCCCTCAGATTTACTGTTTTATCTGTTTTTTAAACACCTTTTTTGCAGTGTGCTGAAGAGTTTGGAGTGATTTCTCTGCAGCCTGGGACGAGTGCCTGAGCACGCTCAGTGGGACCCTCCCAGGCTTTTCCCACATCACTGGGGGCCTTAGGGGGGGCCCGGGGGGGGGCCGGGGGCCGAGGCAAGAGGTGGGCTTCTCGCTCCACAGCAATCTTCTGGGCTGTGGCTGGGAAAGGCTACAGCCCGCTGTTCTCACCATCTCCCCCTGTAGTCACTATAGAGAGAGAGAGGAAGAGATACCCAGGGAGAATCTGTGGTCAGAGCCTGAGTCAGAGACAGCTGATGTGTGCCGACTGGCTGTCAGGTGATAAAAAACTGAAAGGAAGCAGAACAGAGTGACATGAAGAAGTGACACTGCTGTTGGATTTGGGTGGGAATTAAAAAAAAAAAAATGTTTATTGTGATGTTGGAGCGATAGCAACTAAATTAGATTAACATCAATGTTTTCCTGTGGTGGACGTCGTGTTTATGTCTGTTCCCAGATCCAAAGCTAAACTCTAGTCATCCTTTTCACATGACTCATCGGACAACTGCAGAACATTAACAAGTCAGCGTGCCTACGCAACATGTGGACCTCATGCTTTATACATACAGGAGACAAACATTCACTTCATTCAGCTTCTCTTATTAATCTGGACTTATTGGCTGTCAAAGCTTGTACACTGTAAAGAAGGTGTTCAAAAACCAGATAAAACACTAAATCTGAGGAAAATGATCTTGCTGCATGGACAGATAATTTACCTTGACAAGATTTATTAAATTAAGATTATTAAATCTAGAAAAAAGCATGTTGAACACTTAAAATAAGAAATTAACTCTTAAAACAAGATAAATGATCTAGCACTTCTAAATCTAAATTTTTTTTTTTATCTTGGTAAGAAACAAACAATTGTCAGGTCACTCTGCTCGGGCCAGTTCATCACTGCTTGCAGCTTTAATTTTGTCTCTTTTGTATATTTTTTTGTCTTTTTTGGTCATTTTGTGACCAAAAGAATGTGTAAAAAGGCACAAAAAGACCAAAAAAAGACACAAAATGACCAAAAAGAGACACAAAAACACCAAAAAAAGACAGAAAAGACACAGAAAAGACACAAAAGAGACCAAAAAAGACACAAAAAGTAAAAAAAAAAAAAAAGACCAAAAAAAGACACAAAAAGTTTTTCTTATGTTGGTAAGAAACAAATAATCATCAGGTCACTGTGCTCGGGCCAGTTCATCACTGCTGGCAGCTTTAATTTATCTTGTTTTAAGAGTTAATTTCTTATTTTAAGTATTCAACATGCTTATTTCTAGATGTAATAATCTTAATTTAAGAAATCTTGTCAAGGTAAATTATCTGTCCATGCAGCAAGATCATTTCCCTCAGATTTACTGTTTTATCTGTTTTTTAGACACAACTTTTTTGCAGTGTGGGGATGTTTTATGAAGTCTAAACTAATTTTAATAAGTCATAGCGAGACACTAGGAGGTTGAGATAAACTGGCAATATTAACTGCACCATATTTAAACATGTATCTGTTTGATGAAAATGTCAGTTACTGCAATCAAATAAAAGTATCTGTCTATAAACATGACTGGATGGTATCATCTCTGATTCCTGCTGCTGATACTGGGGCTCACTGCTTTCTCTATTGCACTTCCTGTTTTCTATTTTTAACTAACAGTACAACTGTACATGTTTTCTTTGAAACACACATCACAGAGCTGACTCCTGTACATGGGACTTTCATTTTACTATATATTAGAGCCTGAACCAATACTGGATTTGTATCCACACTATAAAAAAATGTCTGTAGATTTTACGGTGAAAAACTGCTAAACCATGACAGTAAAAGACGTAAAATAATAAATGGGTTAATTCAGTTTCAGTAACAATGAAACACCGTAAATCAGGTGTCCCAAACTTGTGGCCCGCGGGCCAATTTTGGCCCCCGTGACGATATTTTGTGGCCCCCACCTTGATATGAAAGTTTAATGTGAGTTTTATATGAATGGCACTTTACCGTGTTGTGTGTGGAAGGTCCCTTTAATTACTTTTTTTTTGGTAATTTTGTGTCTTTTTTTGGTAATTTTGTGTCTTTTTTTTTAAATCATTTTGTGTTTTTTTAATAATTTTGAGTCTTTTTTTGGGTCATTTTGTTTGTTTTTCAAGTAATTTTGGGTTTTTTTGTTATTTTTTTGGTAATTATGTGTATTTTTTGGTCATTTTGTGTCTTTTTTAAGTAATTTAGTCTTTTTTCAGTCATTTTGTGTCTTTTTTGGTCATTTCGATTTTAGTTTTTTTAGTCATTTTGTGTCTTTTTTGGTCATTTTGTGTCTTTTTTTGGTCATTTTGATACTGCCTCCAGCGGCCCCCAGGTAATTTTAGTTTGAGACCCCTACCGTAAATGTATATATCAGCCAAAACAGTATTTTTTACATATTTCTAAAAAAAAATACATTACTCCACTGTAAAATACACTGACAATATACTGTAATATATATATACAAGCCATCATTTTTGCATTTATTTTTTGTAAAAATACTTTTTCTCCTTGTTAAATGGACTAAACACCATATCTCTAACAGACATATACTGCAATATTTAATGGTAAAATCTTTAATTTATGCAGCATTCAAAGTATTTTCTTGTCAATTATATGGCAAAACAGCGTTTCTTTTAATGGAAAAACGTTTTGTTTTTTACGGTTAAATATGGACTAAAATGGCAATCTTAAACGTGAATTCAACAGTGTTAATATCATTTTACCGTAATATTACAAAAAGTTGCACCGTATTTATTACGGTAAAGTTCTGGCAACAACAGCTGCTGGTTTTTTACCGTAAAAACATTTTTTTTTACAGTGCAGTTGGATTCTTAACTGTGTTTTGTTTTACTGGTTCAGAGTATCCCTGTTCACTGTTTGTAGTCATACCTGAAGAGAAAAACAGTCAGAAGAGTGCAGCTGATTCATAAACGCTGCTACTCCAACCAAAAAAAGTGAATCATTTCACTCCAGTTCAAAGGTCTTTCTACTGGCTTCCAGTCTGTCAGAGAACAGATGCTAAAATGCTGCAGCTGGTTAATAAAGCACTAAATGTTTCAGGGCCAAAATACAATAATGATCTTCTGATTAACTATTGACGTTGAGATCATCTGGGACAGATCTGCTGTCTGTCCCCAGAGTCACAACCAAACGTTTAGTTTCTATCATCCGTCTTTATCTGGAACAAACTCCCAGAAAACTGCACGTCTGCTGAAACTCTGCTGAAACTGAGTTATTTTAAAACAAGGTTGAAGACTCACCTGGTACAGCTGCCTTTTAGGAAATTATTTTAATATATTTATGTTACATTTTTAACTATATAACCCTGCAATGTAACTTTTACTCTCATTTTTTTAAAGAAATATTTAGAACATTTGAGCTTCTGTTGCATTAATGTAGATTTAAATGTTCTTTTTTAATGAGTTTTTAAAAGTCACTAATTAGCCAAAAAAAGACACTAAAGGACCAAAAATGACACAAAATGACAAAAGACACTAAATGACCACTAAATGACAAAAAAGACACTAAGTGACCAAAAAAAGACACTAAATGAGCAAAAAAAGACACAAAATAACAAAAAAAGACACAAAATTACCAAAAAAACACTAATTTACCAAAAAAAAGACACTAAACGATAAAAAATGACACTAAATGAACAAAAAATAAAAATAAAATAACCAAAAAAAGACACTTAATGGGCAAAAAAGACACAAAATTACCAAAAAAGACACAAAATGATCAAAAAAGACACTAAATGACCAAAATAAGACACTTGTAGAGAGCGTCTGTGTTTAGGGACCAGTCCAACTTATTATCCAGATATACACCTAGATACTTATAACTTGGCACCACCTCCATGTCCACCCCACAGGTATTCACTGGCTGAAGGGGGGCTTAAACCTGTAGAAATCTATGATAATTTAGTCTTTGATGTGTTCAGTAGCAGATAGTTCTTCTGAAGGCTTTTATCTGATATAGATATATTCAGATTCCTGTCCATTCCTAATAAACGCCACAACAACAGCGTCCTCCGAGTCTTTCTGGATGTGGCAGGACTCAGAGTTGTATTTGAAGTCTTGTGTTAGTGTTCCTCTGTATTCTAGTCGCCTCAGATCTCTACTAACATGTAAACTAACAGACAAACAGACAGAACAGCTGAACACAACCACAGTCTGACAACCTGTAATTTTATGTACGCTTTGCTTTCCCTTTCAAACAAATCAGCCATCTTTCACCAGTTTACAATCACAAAACCAAATTGTGGGCGCGATTGCAACTGCTGGGGTTGTGTAAGGCGTTTATGTTTGTGAGTTGGCCTCATTATGACTGTTAGTCAGTGTGACAGCAGAACGTTACCTAGATGTGGAGGAAGGTCGGCTGAATTAGCGTGCAAATAGAGCAGCATTACACTGGCACATTACAACAGATTACAAGAGAGACTGTTGCTGTTCTCATTTAAAGGTCATGGATGTCTAAAGCAGCGGTCTCAAACTCAAAGTACCTGGGGGCCGCTAGAGGAGGTATCAAAATGAACAAAATAAGACACAAAATGACAGAAAAAAAACTAAATTACTAAAAAAAAGACACAAAATTACCACAAAATATAAATAATTACAAAAAAGAAACAAAATTATTTAAAAAAGACACAAAATGACCCAAAAAAGACAAAATGACAGAAAAAACTAAATTACTTAAAGAAGATACAAAATAACCAAAAAAAGATACAGAATTACCAAAAAAGACACAAAATTATTAAAAAAAGACACAAAATTACCAAAAAAGACACAAAATTATTCAAAAAGGACACAAAATTACCAAAAAAAGTAATGAAAGGGACCTTCCACAAACAATAAAGTGCCATTCATATAAAACTCACATTAAACTTTCATATCAAGGTGGGGGCCACAAAATATCGTCACAAAGGCCACAATTGGCCCGCGGGCCACGAGTTTGAGACCCATGGTCTAAAGTGAATCTTGATGCTGTAAATACTGTAAAAAACCCCCAAAGCAATATCCCTCCGAAGTAACTCTTAAACTTGGACTCCATTGCACTTTAATTTTATGTAACACTGCACTATCTCCAATCCTAATTATTAATTACTGCTCATAATGGTACTGTTTGTCCTTGTATTGTGCTTTTGTCTTTGTTTTTTTTGTCTTTCTGTTTTACTGTGTGTTGCCTGCATGGAGAAGACCAATTCAAGTTCCTAGTATGTGTATACATGGTGAAATAAAGTTGAATTGAACTGAAGTTAACGTAGTAAATAGTGGTGAAACTCCACAGGGACGTTTATACACTCTGAACATTCTTAAAGTAGAAATCATCATCGGGCAGCAAAGTTACTAACTACAGCACTTTCAGTTTCCCCTCGCTGTCAGCACATGAGAATGGGTGGGCGGCAGAGATAAGGCCTGCTGGTGTGTGTGTGTGTGTGTGTGTGTATGTGTGTGTGGGAGGGTCATTGGCCAGGCAACCATTAGCAACTAGCTCTGCACTTGTAAACACAGTGCATTACAAGTGGAGGGGTCACACACACACATATCAGCACGCACATGTACCTCCACACACACACACACACACACACACACACACACACTGAATGACCAATTGCTGATTTGACAATCCTCGCTACTTTCTGTTTAGCTGGAACTGCTCGCCCCAGTATCTCTCACTCTCTCTCTTTCTAACACACACACACACACACACACACACACACACACACACACACACACACGCACACACACACACACACGCGCTCCCTCTCGCTAAAAGAAGCAAATACAGGAAACCACCTTTATCAGAAACTCCACCCCATGGGAAATTTTTTGCTGCACCCGCAAAGCTGAAAGCTTCAACCAGCCTGAACTTCTGTACGAGCAGCTTCAGACGTCACAAACCTCCTGTAAACAAACGTTCTGCAGAAAAACAATAATAACACACAACCAGGACATGCATTGTTGTCTCCACAAGGCATAATACGTCTGGGGGAGTGTGTGTGTGTGTGTGTGTGAGTGTGTGTGACTCTGTCTGTCTGTCTGCAGATAATCACAGCTCTTTACTGATCACCTACACACATAATTAACACACAGCACAAACACACACACAAAAAAAACCCAAAACCAACAAAAAAACCTACACTTGCGTCCCAAAAAAGACACTAAATGACCAAAAAAGACACTAAATGACCAAAAAAAGACACTAAATAACCAAAAAAAAGACACTAAATGACCATAAATGACACAAAATGACAAAAAAAAGACACAAAATGGCCAAAAAAAGACACTAAATGACCAAAAAAGACACTAAGTGACCAAAAAAAGACTCGTTATAACCAAAAAAAGACACTAAATGACCAAAAAAAAGACACTAAATGGCCAAAAAAAAGACACCAAATGACCAAAAAGACACTAAATAATCAAAAAAACACACACCAAATAACCAAAAAAAGACACTAAATGACCAAAAAGACACTAAATAACCAAAAAAAACCCACCAAATAACCAAAAAAAGACACTAAATGATCAAAAATGACACTAAATGACCAAAAAAAACACACTAAATGACCAAAAAAACACACTAAATAACCAAAAAAAGACACAACATGATCAAAGGGACCAGTCCAACTTATTATCCAGGTAAACACCTAGATACTTATAACTTATAACATGTCCACCCCACAGGTATTCACTGGCAAGAACACTTACGTCCTAACAGGACTCAACGTAATATACATGCCACTTATTTTTGGTTATTCTTGTGTTGTTTTTTGACCTCATCCTTGCTTGTGTTGTCTGATCTCTCAGATGTACGTCACTTTGGATAAAAGTGTCTGATAAATGACGTTGTAGATTGTAGATTGTAGAAATCTGTCCCACTACTGGACCAATCATCCTCAGATGTGTTTTACATGTATGACTGTATGACTGTATGCTGAAGGAGATCTCATGGCTGCAGTGATTCATCATCACTGTTGTTGCTTTGTACATGTTGTGAAAGTCCCAGATACGTCAGAAGACTGAACACTGTCTGTCTGGTTCAGTAATATAATCCTGAGGTGCAAACAGCGAGCTGAATTTCCTCGTCTTACTCCTGCAACAGTGGTAAAAACAGGCATGCATCTGTATGAACCTAAAACTAACTTATTCTGCAGTGATTTAATTGCAATAAATGGATCAACATGCCAAAATAACTACAATATGATGCAGAGGCGTAAACATGCTAAATTCATGCTTTGTTGGGTTTATCTGCGAGAACAGGCAAACAACTTTTAAATGCTTGTTTTCTGTATGAAGTTCTAGATGATCTGGACTATTCTGCTACTTTTACAGCAGTAAGTATCCAACATAATCTGATTTATGCTGTGATTTAATTGTAATAGACAGATCTAAAGGATTTTAACACAGCTACATCATGATGATGTAAAAAGTCTGAATTTATGTTTTGTTAGGTCTGTTCGCTGTGATAAAGTTAGTTTTCTGAGTCCAGATTGATTAGAGTTACAGTATGTGTGTGCAGGAGAATCTCAACACCTGCTGAAAATCACTTTTCTAATTCTGATTGAACTTATCTGATGATAAAAACTGCTCTAACAAACTAAAACACAAAACCGAATATAAAGTAATTTGAGCCTGTGATGCTTCACCACATCATCTACACATGTACGGTTGTTTTTAAATGTGCTCTATGAATAAACTTTGACTTGACTTGACTTGGTCAGGACACTATTTCTCCACTATATCATTACATAGTAAATCTTCTTTGCTGCTATATTAATGTACTGAATGCCACATAGAGCATCTTTAAGCTAAATTAACTGTAGCCGATGCTGCTCTCTGCTCGGCTGTTGACACGAGCAGACAAGCGGAACAGACCTGACTGAGCCGAGTGTCTGCAGTCAGCTGATCACACCGAGTGGATCACTGACGGAGAGTTAATGGAGCTGATTTAGGTCTGAAGGTCTGAGACTCTCTGTGTCGTGGCATTTATCACGTGTGATGGCCTGTTAGTGCTGAGTACTGTACAGACATGAGGCCTAATGGTAATTAAAACCTATAAACCTAACATCAAATTAATTTACTCAAACAAAACATGTCCTGGTGACGACACGCAGCACTCCACAATGATCCTTAGTCCTATTGATATCATATATATATATATATATATATATATATATATTTATATATATATATGTAAAGTACAAAGCCATTTCAGATTAAGGTATTTTGCACTTGAAATGTTTAAATTAGCGTTTTTCTCATTTGTGATATAGTCTGGTGTTAGCCAGGCTACAATTTTACCAGAGGTGGCCACATAAAATGATGATTTAGGCAAAAAAAAAGGTGACGATATGTGGAAATACTCAATTAAAGTACCTCAAAATTGTACTTAAGTACAGTTGAGTAAATGTATTTAATTAGATTCCACCACGGCTTGTTGAATTAGTTAAGTTACTTTAAAGGGGATGAATACTTATGCAATCATTTATTTTACCTTATAGATTTTTAATTAATTTATACTATTTTGTAAAAATTTTTTTTACTTTGATATTAAAGAGGGTTTTTTTTTTGCAAATTCTTTTTTAAAAAAGGCCAAATTATATCGACCTTGATTTCATGTGTAAAAGCAACAAAAGGGGGAAAATTCCAAGGGGTATGAATACTTTTGCAAGGCACTGTAACTGCACAACACAAGGTGAGAATGACCAGTCGATAGAGAGAGAGAAGTAAAAAAAATCTAAGGAGTAAGAGAGCGAGAGAGAGAGAGAGAGAGAGAGAGAGCGAGAGAGCAGGTGTTGTGAATAAAATCGTTGCTCCAGAGTCTAAATTCTCCTCAATGAACTGTCACAACACAGTTCTCACGTTGTTGCATATTTCATACTTTGTTAAATTTAATTAGAACAGGATGAAATATGCACGAACTGCATTCATTACAGCCACGAGTAAATGTTTACAAAAGTGTGATAAATTATAATGATTGTGTTGATAGCAGTTATTAAAACAGGGTGTTGGAGAGAGAGTGGGGAGCAGAGCTGGGTGAGAACTATTGTAAATACTTCCAACAGTTTGTTTTCATCATGATAAGATGTCATCAGACAGTTATAGTCATTTGTTTGGCCATGAAAACACAACTTTTGCTCCACGGGGAGGATCTGAATGAACGACAAATATGTGATTTAAAAATGTCTGGGTTGAAAATGCTTATGATGGTTCAAGGCTTATCTCTCAAACAGAACCTTCTCAGTTATCTTAGGAAATGGAAATCATCTGTGGCCCCTTTAACATACATGTGGTGTCCCCCAGGGCTCTATTGTTGGCCCATTACTGTTCTCTGTTTAAATGCTTCCATTGGGCCAAATCATCAGTAAACACAATGTGCAATATCACTGATATGCCGACGACACACACATTTATCTTCCACTACAAACCAGTGAAAAGGGCAGTTTTAACAATCTTTTATCCTGCTTAACTGATATAAAATCCTGGATAACACAAAATCTCTTACTGCTGAATGAAGAGAAATCTGAAATAATCCTTTTTGGTCCCACTCCAACCATTCCTACCTTACAGAACCTAGAATGTGGTGTCCCCCAGGGCTCTATCCTTGGCCCGTTGCTGTTGTCTGTCTATATGCTTCCATTGGGCCAAATCATCAGTAAACACAATGTGCAATATCACTGTTATGCCGACGACACACACATTTATCTTCCACTACAAACCAGTGAAAAGGGCAATTTTAACAAACTTTTATCCTGCTTAACTGATATAAAATCCTGGATGACCCCTTTTTGGTCCCACTACAACCATTCCTACCTTACAGAACCACCTTGAATCCCTGTCTGACACTGTCAAACCCACGGACAGAAACCTAGCTGTTACATTTGACGGCGATCTCACATTCAAGAAACAAGTTTCAACTGTTGTTCAGTCATGTTTTTATCATTTAAAATGCATCTCTAACATCAGGTCATGTCTTTTGTGGCCTGAAGGCCATCCATGCTTTTATTTCATCAAGGCTTGACTATTGCAACTCTTTCTATACTCTGGACTAATTAAAAAAACATATCTGGTCTTCAGCTTGTGCAGAATGCAGCTGCTGGACTTTTAACCAACACCAAGAGATCTGAACATATTAGCCCTATTTTAGCCTTCTTTAGCCTTCTTCTTGTACATTTTTATTGTTTTTGTGTGCTTGTTTCTGTCTTGTATGCTTGTTTTACTTGCTGTTCAGCACTTTGTAATGTTTTGTTTTGAAAAGTGCTCGATAAATAAAGTTTATTATTATTATTATTATTATTATTATCATTATTATTATCATTATGATTGTTTTACACTACTATTTAACCGGCTGCAGGTCTTTATTCCCATAAGCTTGCAGCCATGAACCAAATTATTTATATGAACTACAATGAAATGAGATGATATTCCTAAAGCACACAGTACCTCTCGGAGCAACCAGACACATGTGCAGAGATAAGAGTCCTCCCTGGGGTCTGCATAGAGAACAGTTTATAAATTACAACATGGAGGCCATGCAGGAAGACATTAATGCAGAGCATCTGTGGATGTCAGAGGCTAGATCTATGTATTTCTGAGCACGGACATGTTTTTTTATTTACCTGTGGATGAATAAAGAGATGATTTATCAATTCACCTCTTGTGTTCCCCTCTCTCTCTCTCTCCCTTTATCCTCTGGGGAATTAATCAGCTGTCTGACACATGCAGCAGGCAGACAGGGAGGCAGACAGAGGAGGAGATAGGAAGAAAGATGATGGGTGGGGAGGAGGCTGAGAGGGGGATAAGGGTGGCACGAGCCAAATTGGAAACATATCCTTTCAACATGTCCTATCTGAGCATTTTATCTGTGAAAAGAGGCACCAGGGGGCTGACCCCCACGGTTCAAGGGCCTCACTCAATTCAGTGATGAAACCGTGGCCAACTTCTCACCAGCAGAACCGACTGTGAGTGTCGTCTGCTGCTAACACCTGCAACCCATCGACAGGACGGAGATGAAGTGTGAGAACGCCGAGAGGGAGACGGGGAGAAAGTTCCTACAGCCGCACTGAAACAGTTTGTTTTTCACTGGAGCAGCATGTAAAATAAAAGGATGTTTCTCTTATATTACCTTTGTTGTGGAGATATCCTCATTTCAATGGTGTCAAGGTGCAAAACAAAACGACTCAGGAAAAGAAGATTTAAGAAATTAAATTATGGGATAATAAACATGCTAGACACAAAATGACAAAAAAAAAGAGACAAAATGACTAAAAAAAGACACACAAATTGACCCAAAAAAGACACAAAATGACCAAAAAGACACAAAATGACCAAAAAAAGACACAAAATGCCAAAAAAAGACACAAAATTAAAAAAAAGACACAAAATGACAAAAAAAGACAAAAAAAGACACAACATTACTTACAAAGATACAAAATGACTAAAAAAATACACAAAATGACCAAAATTGTTACACTAAACACACAAGTGCCATTAGAATAAAAACCAGAGTTGATGACAGGATCACACACAATCACAAGATCACATTTATGTTGGTTTTTCTTTGTTTCTGTTTAAAATAATATTTAAAATAAGATCTGAAAGCAGGCCTTTGAACAGTTGTAGTGGCAGCAGAGAGTCATTTTTAAGGCCTTCTGCAGATTGTAGACATTCTCCTCTGTCAGCTCTGATTAATGAAATGTGCAGCAACAACCTTCTCTGTGTGTGAGAACCATAATTACATGAGGGAGCCCATAGTGTGGGGAAACCTGTTTCAATTCAATAGGTGAAAATAACACATTTTCCTTCATTGCCATTAAGGTCAAAGGTCAAGGGACTCCTTCATTGGTTGTTTTTTACCCTCGTTCTTTACGACCACTTCACTTTTTTTATAACAGCAAACTGTACATGTATGTAGAATGACGTGTACTGCAAAAAAGGTGTGTCTAAAAACCAGATAAAACAGTAAATCTGAGGGAAATGATCTTGCTGCATGGACAGATAATTTACCTTGACAAGATTTGTTAAATCAAGATGATTACATCAAGAAATAAGCATGTTGAATGCTTAACATGCTTATTTCTAGATTAAATTATCGTCGGTGTATAGGTACGTGTTGGAGGTCGCGGTACAACGGCACATTCTAAAAATAGCACAAATGTACGGTTTGTGATTGTAAAAAAGTCTGCAGGTTTTTGTGGATTTATGTCACAAAACCACTGACCTTAGGTTTAGGGCAAAAAAACTTCTGGTGAGGCGTTATAAAAGACAGTTTAAACAGTAAATAAATGTACGTAAATGCCGGAATTGAAGTAGTAACAAGGGCCACGGGACTAACGCAAAAAACTGTGATTCACGTAACTTAAAAATGGTTTACTTTTGTTTCCACTCGGGACGTTAACCTCCTGGGTGAAAGGCCGCTTGTTCAACCTGTCCACCAGCCTGATATTAGGGTAAATTATTTTTCCCGTCAATTGCTACTAAGTCAGCAAGATGGTGGCATGCGAATTTCAGTGTTCGATATTGCTCATTTTTCGCTGCCTGTACATAGTATACTATATTAGGGCTGTTTCCACTACAGGGCAATACCCGGAATGAGGCCGAAACGCCCCTAATTTGAATATGAGCCAACCAGAGCCGGCTTTTGTTGGGACTTTTTTCGTCCCTGTAGAAGAGCAGGGTCTTTTTTCTCCCCTGAAAACAGCCTGGTTACTGATTGGATAGAACGCTAAGCGAGATGTGACGTAGTACTCGACGCCACAACAACACGCGCCATTTGTAAGTTAGCAGTGTTCCCAACTTAGCGACTTTGTTGCTAAATTTAGCGACTTTTCATACGCCCTCAGCGACTATTTTTCAAGAAAGCGACTGGAGACAAATCCAGCGACTCCTTCTTACTCTGTTAGCGGCCGTTAGCTACAGTTAGCTCTGCAGCAGTACAGTGTGTATGTGCTAACAGGCTAAAAGTTAGCTCTGTAGCAGTACAGTGTGTATGTGCTAACAGGCTAACAGTTAGCTCTGTAGCAGTACAGTGTGTATGTGCTGCTGCTGCAGGAGGTGTTCACTTAGCGATCTCTGTTTGTTTACAACAAGCACCAGACACTCTGTGCACAGTTAGCGATGCCAATTAATTCTTAATCACTATGTTTATGATCAGCGGAGACTCTGTGCATAATTAGCCATGCTGCTTTGTTTATGATCAACTGCTGACGTTGTGCACAGTTAGCGACGGCGAAAACCAAACGTCACCTCCAGAGTCTCTAAATCCCTCTGGGGGCTAACTTGTAATGGAGACATTTAGCTTTATAACGGAGCCCACTGCAGCCTTTAGAAGAAAATAGTCAACATCAAAATGATGGATGGAGTTGAGATTAACCGGAGATATTTATACCGTGGCTCTCTCTGTGTACTGCCATTTGCTATATACTAGATTTGAAAATGAATACAAGATTGTTGGAGAATCTCCCCGACACACATGGAGCCACGCTGCACCTCTCCCCCTCACACCTTTGAAGAAGAAGGACTGGTGAGCCCATGGCCCATCACCCAGACTCTATTTTTATCAGGGCCCAGGTGGGATTGGATCCAGATGGGGCACCTGATCATCTCTCTCTCTCTCTCTCTCTCTCTCTCTCTCCATCTCTCTGTGCTCTTGGCTGGAGTTTCCTTTGCTCAGATCTAACCCTTTCAATGCCAGTCACACTCCATCCCCCAGAGACCGAGTGAAGAGCTGGGAATTGAATCAAGCGATGAAATAGTGTGTGCATGTGTGCATGGAGTCTGATCCTTATAATGGTATGGAAATCTGATAACTGTTTGACAAGTGGGACTTCTTGATCATCCTTTCTCATGCAAACAGGACATTATCTGCTCCACCCTGGCCATCGTGGAATAAGATTCTCCGTATCAACGTCTCTCCGTAACTGGCAACAATAATAACTGTTGCATTAACCCTTGAGGCCTCTTTAAAATTACCTTACACTTTACGCCTTAACCCTTTGATGCACAACATGGGTCAAAAATGGCCGGCATGCATTTCCCATGTTATTTAATGCTGCTGTGTGTTTCTGTGCTCTATCTTTCGAAATCAACTTACTTTGATTGAATATTCCAAGCATTCTTTAAATATCTGTTTTTTGATAACAACAGATCATTATTTCCATTTTGCATCTCATACTTTATGAAGAAAAAAGTTTTTGTATTATTACATAGCTGACTAATTGGCTAAGTAGCTTGCTAAGCTAACTACTTAGCCAAGAAGTTAGCTTAACAAGCTACTTAACTAAATACTTAGCCAAGAAGTTAGCTAAGTAGTTAGCTTCGCAAGCTACTTAGCTAAATACTTAGCCAAGAAGTTAGCTAAATAAATAAAAAAAAATGCCAACAGCAAGTTTTGCTGCCCATAATAAACTAATCTAATACTCACAGTTGAATCATTTATGTCACAACTGCAAACACGTTTTTTTTCCTTCTTATTAAAAAAAAAGAAAAGAAGAAAAAACATGCATTGCATCTGACTCAACTTGTGCAAAACAGCATTGGCAGCTGGTACATTGTGATATTAAGAATCAAAAACATAAAATTTGCAGACGTTTGGTCCCTAAGGTGCCTCAAGGGTTAATACAGAGTTCAGCTATAAAAACCAAAATATTTCAAAATGGGTTCTGATGCAAACAGAAATAGGAAAATAAGAATGGTACTATCTTGGCTTGTCAACAAAGAGTTGAGTTGAGTTTTGCTGCCCATAATAAACTAATCTAATACTCACAGTTGAATAATTTACGTCACAACTGCTAACACGTTTTTTCCCTTATTTAAAAAAAAAAGAAAAGAAGAAAAAACATGCATTGCATCTGACTCAACTTGTGCAAAACAGCATTGGCAGCTGGTACATTGTGATATTAAGAATCAAAAACATAAAATCAGCATACGTTTGGTCCCTAAGGTGCCTGGAGGGTTAAACAGCCTGGGGGTTGAAAAGCAGCATTACAATGCAGTACGAAACATGCTCAGTGGTGATTTTGCAGCTTGACTGCATTATGGGCCCATTCATTTTAAGTGTTAGGGCGAGAGGGGGTCGTGTCTCATGATCCAATGGCGGGGTAGAATACCCCAGACCCAATGGGTTAACCTAACAGGAAACCTGGAGGATACACCCTATTAGGCCTGCACTTCCTGCTACTTTGAGGCATGTACAATTTATGAGCCCAGAGGTACGGTGCACCACTGCAGATCTGATGGATTTCCTCTTTCTTTCTCCGAAAAAAGACCGAGCCGGAGCATTTTATGAAAGAAAAATGAGGGAGAAAAGAGAGCGAGAGAAAAAAGAGCAGATAAGGTGAATAAAAGAACCATCTGCAGGGCACTCTGCAAAGCTTTGTGCCAAACGGTCTGGAAAGAATCACACATTCTGGCAGTACATCCTATAAATATGCTCTGATCCTTATAATTCAAATGAAACGTAGGAGGATATTAAATAGATCCCATTGCCTGAAAGCCAGTGGTGTGAGTACAGTAACTCACCAGGAATAGACGCTCACCAGAAATAACTCAAAATTGCGAACAGATTTACATAGAGGGCTTTAGAAAGGCTACAATTTCCTTTTGCTACATCCATACAGTGAATCTAACATCTTGGTCGCATTGACGCTCGTGTACGTACAAGATTTTCGTCTTGTTTGTCAAATGTGCTGCAGTTGTCAGTGCATTTACAGGTGGTGGAACTTCTTTGTTGAAGTGTCTTTTCTCTGGAAATGGTTTCAAATGAACAAGCCTGAGCGATGAGATAACTGCAGCTTCACAGTGACTCAAATGTGAGAAACCACAATGTCGTATACAACATCACAGTGTAAAACCCCATTGGATTATAACACTGTTTAGAACATTTTAGTGCAACACATACATGCCAAGATTGTCATCCGCCAACGTTGCATCACTGGAGAAACATCAATCGCCTTCTACTTCACCATTGATAGTGATTATAAAACATATTGTATCATGATTAACTCAGTAACTGGGTGAGAACTTCTTCTTTTGCTTAGAAAGTAAATTAAAGAGAACTATAATATTCTCAGTTATTATGCCATGCTGAAGGAGAAGTGTGTTAAACAAACTCCAGTGTAGCTATTCTCAACCTCGGGGTCCCGACCCCAATTGGGGTCGTGAGATGATTTATGGGGGTCGCCAAATCATTTCGGAAGTCAGCTCTGTCTACACTGTTAGTGTTAAAGTGTTAAAGTGTTTTAGTGTTTTAGTGTTTTTGGTCATTTAATGTCTTTTTTATTGTCATTTTGTGTGTTTTTTTGTCATTTTGTGTGTGTTTTTTTGGTCATTTTGTGTGTTTTTTTGTCATTTTTGTGTCTTTTTTGGTCATTTTTGTGTCTTCTTTGGACATTTTGTGTCTTTTTTGTCATTTTTGTGTCTTTTTTTGGTCATGTTTTGTCTGTTTTTGGTCATTTCGTGTCTTTTTTTTGTCATTTTGTGTCTTTTTTTTGTCATTTTGTGTATTTTTGGTCATTTTGTGTCTTTTCTGGTCATTTTGTGTCTTTTTGGTCATTTTGTGTCTTTTTGGGGCCATTTTGTGTCTTTTTTTGGTCAATTTGTCTCTTTTTGTGGTCATTTTTTTGTCATTTTGTGGTCAATTTGAGTCCTTTAGTGCAACACATCCATGCCAAGATTTTCATCCGCCAACGTTGCATCACTGGAGAAACAACAAGTCGTCTTCTACTTCTTCTCACAGCAATCAGAAATTCTGCTCTGAAAGTTGATAATCTGCAGCAGGAGAAGAAGGAAATCATCATGAGCCGCTGAGTCTCTGAGGTGATGGAGGGTTTGGGGTTTGTTTGCCTGTGTGGGTGAAGAGAAGTGGCACTTATGCATTTGCCAAACCATCAAACAATGTGTCTGCGATGTGTCTGCAGGCTGCAGACACTCATTTCATGATGTAATATGTGCTGCTACGGCTTCTCGTCTTCAGACTCGGCCTCGCCTTGCAGCGCAGCAGCCTAGCGTGACAGACACCTTGCATTCCAGCAGATGTTATTTTCCGAACATAGAACAAGTTAAATGTGTTGTGTTTGATGTTTCAGCGCAGCATGGTGCAGGAATATGTGAGAGGAGTCTGTTCTCTGGGGGCAACAACAATAAGCTGCATTTAAAAGCTAATAAAATAATGATAACATTTAATTAGCTACACATATAGGTAATAAAATGCATGTTTCTGCATGGGAAATTTTAATTATAATTGTTGTCAAATGCCAATTAATTACAGCTTGTTCCTTTGGTACATTACTGTTGGTTTAGGCAGAAGAGGATTAGGAAAGACAGAGAAAAGGGGGACTACACTGCAAAAAAAGGTGTTTAGTCTAAAAACAAGATGAAAACACTAAATCTGAGGGAAATGATCTTGCTGCATGGACAGAATTTACCTTGACTTCACTTCACTTTCACTTGATTTCTCAAAATAAATCAAGAAAAAAGCATGTTGAACTCTTAAAACCAGATAAATTAAAGCTGCAAGCAGCGATGAACTGGCCCGAGCAGAGTGACCTGATGATTAAAAAAAAAAAAAAAAAAACTTTTTTTTGTCTTTTTTTGGTGTTTTTATTGTCTTTTTGTATCTTTTTTCTTTTTCTTTGTGATTTTACGTCTTTGTGTCGTTTTTTTTTTTTTGGGGGGGGGGGGGGGGGGGGGGGTCTTTGTTTCTTCTTTCGTCATTTTACGTCTTTTGTTTCTTTTTTGGTCATTTTATGTCTTTTTTGTGTCTTTTTTGGGTCTTTTTTGGGTCATTTTGTGTCTTTTTACATGTTCCTTTTGGTCACAAAATGACCAAAAAAGACAAAAAGTGGACAAAAGAGATAAATTAAAGCTCCCAGCAGCGATGAACTGGCCCGAGCAGAGTTCTTATTTTAAGTGTTCAACATGCTTATTTCTAGATTTAATAATCTTAATTTAAGAAATCTTGTCAAGGTTAATCATCTGTCCATGCAGCAAGATCATTTCCCTCAGATTTACTGTTTTATCTGGTTTTTAGACCTTTTTTACAGTGTAGAGAAAGCAGGAAGTACAGGAGGAATCAGGAGGGTTTAGGCTGGGGGTAGAGATAACGTGGCGTGGTTTATAAAAGAGGAGGGCTGGATGGAGAAATGAGGAAGAAGTATATCAGGAAGAAAGGGATGAGACAGGAGATAGGCAGGCAGTCTCCACTGCTGTCACACATGATAGACTAACTCAGCATCTGTAAGAGACTGTCTCCAACATTATCAAGCTGCAGTAAAACTCTGATCCCTGCATGGCTCACATACTCAGATACAGACTCGAGAGATCTCAGTTTCACCACAGAAGAAGAAGAAGATCAAAGGCTGGGCTAGTACCCTTTAAACAGTCACTTAACTAAACAATTCACCATTGATAGTTATTTTGAGGCCAAAGGCGAAGATATAAAACATATTGTATCACGATCAACTCAGTAACTGGGTAAGTAACTGGTAAGGCATTGTTCTCGCTTTAGATCCGGTAGTTGCAAAAAGCATAGTTAACTTATAGTTAACTTATAATAGATGAGCAATAAAGTATATTTTAATATCAATAAGCAAACAAATAAGATTAATAAAGGCATGGCAAAGACATAATGGGTGGGTCATGGGTGTTTGTAATGCCATTATTAACACTTATATAAGCTTATAAACACACAATAATGTTAAAAAGCATCTTGTAAGGACTTACAAGGACCTTAATTTAAAGCGTTACCAGAACTTCTTCTTTTGCTTAAAATTACCAAAAAAGACACAGAATTACCAAAAAAAACCCAAAAGACTTCCACACACAACACGGTAAAGTGCCATTCATATAAAACTCACATTAAACTTTCATATCAAGGTGAGCGCCACAAAATATCGTCACGAGGGCTACAATTGGCCAGCGGGCCGCAAGTTTGAGACCCATGGTTTGAACACATGGTTAACATTAGGAAATGGTTGCAGTTTGATAAGGTTTCTGCAACAAAACTACTTGGTTAAGTTTAGGATACAAAACTTCATGGTAGTTTTAGTAAGAGATGGTTTTATACCAGATAACTAGTGCCAGACTGGTTCTTGACACTGAAATCTGACTTTAATCAGCTTTAATCAACAGACCATGTCCAGTTTCTCTAAACACTCATCTAAAACTATCTCAAAAGACACCATTGTGCACTAATAGTGTCAAAGCTGTGTACGTGTCCAGACTCTTGAGTGTTTATCAAACATTATATCAGATATAAAAGTAATGATGAGGTTATTGTTCGCATTATAGTCTGGAAATGCATTTACTGGAAAGGTGACTTTGGCTTCCATCCAAACGTTTCTCTTAAACAAAACAAAAGGTGGTGAAATAAACAGTGAAATGAGTCACGTAGGCTTGAATGACTAAAGTACCGTTGGCTGATTATCACATTTGATTGACTATTTTGCCTTTTCACAGCAGATAGAAAGAGCACAGTTACATAATGTCCTCTGGATAAGAAAGTACTCAGTGAGAAGAAGTCCTCCCATTTGCGCCTCTTGAAGGCCAAAGCACTTGCCCTGGATCAAAAATAACTCGCCTCTCCCACAGATGATGACATTTGGAATATGATTTAGCCTTGTCGCCAAGTTACTATCAATGTGGGGCCTTAGGTAAACACATTTGATGGGACCCAAAGGTCTAGCACCAGCACTGGGCTGGGAGGACAGGCAAGTGCGCAGGCCCTTGGCCCTGCTAAGAACCAGCAGAAGCCAAGCAGGAAACATCTGGAAGAGCCAGTGCAAACAGATGTCGGAATGAGATAAGAGCCCGTGAGTTGGAGTTCAGGCTCCCATCTCAGTATGATGAGGCTTTGTAACATCCAGGTGGGCCGTATAGCCTTGGTTCCAACAGCTCAAAGGTCCAAATAATCAAACTACAGGGTTTTTTTTTCTCACACTAGCATCTGGTGGAGGCTGTGAATATTGTCAGTAACTTGTGTTTCCATTGTTCCTGCTCTCATTTTGATCCATTGTCAGCCAGACTCTCATGAGACTCCCTTTATACAATGTTTTTGCCTCTCCAGGTCACCATTTACATCATTTCCTGCCATAGTTTTAACTTCGGCCGGGCAACAAAGTGAAGTATGCATCAATGGTGGTGTTGCCCACGCTTCAGCTGCAGATTGTTGCATATTGAATTGCAGAGTCAACTGTATTGTTTATTTTCAATTGCTCATCTAAACACTTGAGGCCATAGTCTGTGAAAAACAAAAGACTGGCACAAAAGTGGCAAAACTGTGTATATGCATGTGACTGTAATTTGGACGTGTTTAAGCTGCAAAGTATTATTGTGTTCCAGTTTTTAACCCTTCGCCCCACAAACAATATACTCACTTCTCCCTGAAGACTGCTGATTACTTTGCGTGAGGAACATAAAACAGAGGAGAAAATAACAGAGATAAATTATAAAGAAAACTATGTCATTCGCACAGATGAGTAGAAGCCACATGGGAGGGTTGGTTCCTGTTAAACTATAAAAAGGTCTCTCTGGGGACACGAGATCTGAAGTGGAACTCACAGATTGTTCTGCAATCAGAGGCGACTGCACACCACCAGCCTGGATCTTCATAAATTGATAAATAATGGGTCCTTGGTGGCTGGGAAAAAGTTACAGAAAAGTTAGAATAGAAGAGTAACAATGGGAATAGATCATTTCATATTCATATTATGAGCAATGCTTTTCAAAAGGTAGCGTCAGTATTTGTGGTGACTGTTTTTGACTCTGCTAAACTATACTGATAAAAAAAAAAGATTTTAAATTGTTAAACTGGGAGTTTTAAGCATGTGAAGAGGGCAGATTGTATTTTAATTAGCACAACGAGAATCACAGTTAAATGAATGACCTGTTAATATCAATCAATGAACAATTCATTTTTTTGTTGTTTTTTGCCAGATATGGCAGAAATGATTTATTTAGTAATCATATATGATAATTAGAAACAGCCAGTGTGTATGTGTGTGTGTGTGTGTGTGTGTGTGTGTGTGAAACGTGTATCTGGAGGAGTATGCGCATTTGTGTGTGTGTGTAGCGAAAATCGCATAAAGTTACCTGTGTGTGTGTGTGTGTGTGCGTGCGCGCGTGCGTGTTTGAAGCATGTGTAAGCATGTGTGAGGACTGTGCGCGCTTACGCGCGCGTGTGTGTAACTGTGATCACATCAAAGATCAAAGGCAATCAGATCAAAGCAATCAACAGAATTAACTGACACCACCTGTCGAATCTTCTGGCACTGTGACAGCAGCCTGAGGTGGA
Source organism: Centropristis striata (assembly GCF_030273125.1). NCBI lineage: Eukaryota > Metazoa > Chordata > Actinopteri > Perciformes > Serranidae > Centropristis > Centropristis striata. The sequence goes on from NC_081520.1 coordinate 19,198,815, forward strand.
CAGACTGGAATTTCTGGCCTCGAACAGAAAGCATTTTTGGCAAAACCATTATACCTATCATTGATCCGACTTCACTTTGAGCGTCCTGAGTTCTTCCTGAACGTCTACATATGTTTGTTTTTTTAAGAAACATGAAAAAATAGCTTTGTTAGAGCGATCTAAAAAATCTGTTACATCTCCCTTTTTCAGAAATCTTCCTGCGTTTTTAATATGGGAGCCAATGAGGCTGTCGGTGGTGTTGGTGGATCATCTGTGCATCCTACGCCCACACTATAACTCTGACAGCTTTACCAGAGGATTGTGAGGGAGAAGACAAATTTTCCTACGTTTCTATGAATAAATTATTTCTGTAGAGTGGAATTTGCATCCTGGAGCGCAGTTTTCAAATGTATTTTTTGACAATTTTTTCTCTCCCTCTACACTCTGGCGATGATGTCACACACTGTGACACGAACATTCCGTGCAATACACATCCATTATAATCTCAGAATTTCTCCAAAAATGATCATGGTCATTGAACAGGGATTGATAAAAAACTATGTGACCTATCGAAACGTGGATTAATACACCGATACACAAGACTTGTGTCTACTGTTTAAAGTTTAAATGGAGTCTCTAGGTAAAATTATGCCAGAGAAGTAGACGTTTAAAAATCTCCAATTACTGTTCTTTTCCGCTCATTTTTTTTCGGTCGTCCCATTCATTTCAATGCAAAATTTTGGGCATTTTTTTTTTTTAATTCGTATTCTGTAGAGAAAATTAATAGCACACCGATCCCGATCAAACCGCACGTTTTGATATATAATTTGTCCTGCAACTCTTCAAGTTGTAGGACTAGTAGCGGGACGAAATTTCGTCCGGAAGAGGAAGAAGAAAAAATCCACAGTATAACAGTAGTGCAGCACTGGTCCCTACAGCTATTGGTGCGATTGCCCCGTGGCCCTAAAAACACAACCACATTAACCAAACCGGAAAAGGTAGGTACCCTCGTGCAACATGAATTGTTGTGTTTTCTGATTTGTTGCTGTGTTTTCTGATTTGTTGTTGTGTTTTCTGATTTGTTGTTGTGTTTTTTGATTTGCAGTTATATTTTGCACTTTAGGGCCACCGTAGTTTTTGCAGTGTAGTGACTTATTAAAGTGAAATAATCTTCCAGCTGAATGCATTGTAATATACAGTACTTCACTGTGGTCCAACAGGAAGTTGTGACCATATAAGGACACATCATGGGGGATCCAGACATGAGTCCAGTTTCCTCCCGTCTATGCTGCGTCGACCACACCCTTTTACTGGAGTAATTAAGAGGATTTACCAGACTACCCTTGGGATGACCACTGGTCTGCCGCACAAACAGGAAGTAGAGAAGAGGTCAGTGAATGAAAGGAGGAAGTGCTGGCAAACAGCAACAATACAAGAGGAGGAAACCCCCTCCATTATAAATAGGAACAGACCCCTGCAGCGGGGCGTTCGGGGTCACTACTGCAGGGACGGAGACAATAGAGGAGCAAGGTCGCTGGCTGACCAGCGGAGCTGTGATGTGTCTGCGTGACTGAGATAGAGGGAGGTCAAGGGTCACGGCAGACACACAACAAGACGTACATGATGATTCAACACAACATTGTTGGGAGATGACAGTAAGAGGAGTCAGCTTGTTGTTCATGAACTATATCTGTGGTGCATTCACTGCAAAAAAACCCCAGATAAAACAGTAAATCTGAGGGAAATGATGTTGCTACATGGACAGATAATTTACCTTGACAAGATTTATTAAATTAAGATTATTAAATATAGAAATAAACATGTTGAACACTTAAAATAAAAAATTAACTCTTAAAACAAGATAAATTAAAGCTGCCAGCAGCGATGAACTGAGCAGAGTGACAAAATACACACACAATAACTGGAAAAGACACAACAACAGACACAAAATTACCAAAAAAGACACATAAAAGACACAAATGACCAAAAAGACACAAAATGAGAAGACAGAATAACAACAAAAAAAACACAGAAGACATAAAAATGACAAAAAAAGACACAAAAAGATAGAAAAAGACACCAATGACCAAAAAAGACACAAAATGACAAAAAAAAGACACAAAAAAGACACATAAAAACACAAATGACCAAAAATACTTAGTAAAACATGTCAGACAGAGAACAGATGAATTGTACATTACATCCTGTATTTGCGTGTTTGAAAGGAATATTGTATAATAGAAACGACACACATGGGGCCTCACTCAGCTAACTGTTGGCTGTTTGCTGTGCATGCGTGTGCGTGCCCACCTGTATAAATACATGTGATGAAGAGGCTCATCCTGCTCTTCACTTGGTGGACCTCCACCCAGTTTGACTGGAGCATCATCAGAGCAGCCAGACACTTCCCAGAGGAAATCCTCCACACGGCCAGACACAACACTGTCATTATTATCACAATGTACCATCTGCCAATGCTGTTTTACACAAGTTGAGTCAGATGGAGTGCATGTTTGTTCTGCTTTTCTTTTTTTTTTAAACGAAGGAAAAAAACGTGTTATTGTGTTTGCAGTTGTGACATAAATGAATGAATGAATGAATGAATGCTTTATTTCAGTAAAAAAAAAAAAAGATAAAATAAAATCATGTTTTTACAAAAGAATCCATCAGACAGCAACGGAAAAAGGAATAGGCTGAAGCACCAAAGCTTATTTTTGCCTCTCCTGTACCATCTACATGTATACATTATATTCATTAAATTAACTGATTAATTCACATTGTTACAAAACACATGATAGCTTAAACTGAAAAATCTAATTCAATCAAATTTTTTTTGACTTTTAGACTTTAAAGTCTAAAGGAGACTGAAGACAGAATAACCAAAAAAAAAATGCACAGAAGACCTAAAAATGACAAAAAAGACACAAAAGAGATACAAAAAGACACAAAATGACCAAAAAAGACACAAAAGAGACACATAAAAGACACCAATGACCAAAAAAGACACAAAATAACTGAAGAAGACACAACAGACACAAATGACCAAAAAGACACAAAAAGACATAAAAATGACCAAAAAAGACACAAAATAACTGAAAAAGACACAACAACAGAAACAAAATGACCAAAAAAGACACAAAATAACTGAAAAAGACAAAACAGACACAAAATGACCAAAAAAAAGACACAGAAAGACCAAAAAGACACAAAATGAGAAGACAGAATCACCAAAACAAGAACCCATAGAAGACATAAAAATTACAAAATAAGACACAAAATGACCAAAAAAGACACAAAATAACTCAAAAAGACACAAAATGACCAAAAAAGACACAAAAAGACACATAAAAGACACACAAAAAGACACAAATGACCATAAAAGACACAAAGTGACTTTACAAAGACACGAAAAGACATGAAAAGGATTAAAAAATGGACATAATAGCCCTATAAGACTCCATAGAGTTAAGGTATGAAGTGTAAGGTAATCTTAAAGCGGCCTCGAGGGTTAAATCTATTCAACTGGGCTACTACGCGACGAATCAAACAACTTTAGATGTTTTCCAACAAGAGTGTTGCTGAATATCCAGAGAAGATCTTTAAAAGTAAAAGCAGGAAGTGAGAAGAGGCTGAGGAGTCAAACGGAAACGACAGAAGAGACAAATCACACCTGTGGGAGAAGAACAAGTGTTATCTTGAGAGGCATGTCCTCAGATAGAAGATGACAAGTGTAATTCTGACAAAAAGAGCAGAGGGTCTTCAGGCTCGCAACAGATCACACATCAATTACCACATTGGGATTGATTCTGACAGGTTGAGATGTGCTACATAAGCAGATAATAGTTAGAGAGATAATGGGATATTTTCTCTGAGCTGACATTGTCAAAAAGATAAATTATCAGGTCAGGAAAGAGGCAGAAACAAACACTGAATGCTTAGCTGACAAGCATGCATATATTTGAATGATTAGAAGTTCACTGTCTCTGCTGCAATCCATCATTTTTATATATCGACTTACATGACAGGTCAGAAAAGATGCTGGTGACTCCCATCACACTGTTAATTATCAGTAAACATATTGAATTATCTTTGCAGCCGACTCCAAAAGTGAATGTGTCTAATTATGTGTTGACATAAAAACCTAAATGCCAGGTTGACAATGTGCACCACACTGTGAAAAACAGAAAAAACTATATTACAATATATATACAATATATATACAATAATAATATATTACAGTATATTTTTGTTACAAACACAGTGTCACAGTATTTTACAGTGGAGTAATGTATTTAAAAAAAACAACAACAAATTGCATTACATTCACGGTGTTTCATTGTTACTAAAACTGAATTAACCAATTTATCATTTTACATCTTTCACTGTCATAGTTTAGCAGTTTTTCACCGTAAAATCTACAGACATTTTTTACAGTGTACCTTTGGGATAATAAGATATCAAGACTTATTATTTACAGACCACTCTTTACTTTTAGATGTTTTAGGTCCATACCCTTTGGACTAGTCTCATTAAACCATTATCTGCATATATAATCTATCTTTATATATATTATATATAATATATATAAATATATTATATATATATCAATAATGTCATGAAGCGGCTCATAGATCACGACAAAACAAGGGAGACCACACGTGTATTCAAGTTATACACTGCAAAAAAAGAAAAGTTGGGTAAACTCAAAATTTCAAGGCAACAATCTTCGATAAAACTTTTCGTTGGACAATTAAACTAAATATTTTAAGTTTTTTTTTTGAGTTTGCTCAACTCTGAATTCAGATTTTTGAACTTATAATTTTACATTGTATTAACTTTTAATCCTTACTTCTGCAATGTGCTGAATTGGCACAATTGTAACACCGCTATGAAATGTCAGCTAATGTTGTGACCACAATTTTGAGTTAGCATTGATACGCTAATGGCTACTCTTGTAGCTGTAACAAGTAGCGCCGCTAGCATCAGTTAGCCGCTAGCATCAGTTAGCCGCTAGCTTTCGCTAATGACCGAATTTCACAGCTTTCCCGCATTTCACAACAAAGAAATAGTTAGCAAAAAAAAAGAGTTAGCAGAACTGTTGTCCCTTGTTGTGAACCCCAACTTAAAGATATAAGTAACAACAACTCACAAACTTGTTATTGAGCAGACAACTGGCTTCCTTTGTTGTGCTAACTTACATTATTGCCCTAAATGTCAATAATTTATATTTCCAAGTTTTACCAACTTAAATCACCAAAAAATACAAGTTGGCTTTTTTGCAGTGTAAGGAAATAATGTTTATTTCATTAATTGAAAACAACACACTTGTGTATGCATCTTACGCCAAAAGTGAACGTGTCCAATTATGTGTTGACATAAAAACCTAAATGTCAGGTTGACAATGTGCACAAGTGGTAATATAATCGCCTGGTGTCCCAACAGGAGAACCCCCAGGAGCCACTCTAGGCTCCCAGGAGTTTGCTAAGCCAGCAGAGTCTGTAACAGGGAGGGCTGAGGGCCTTTCACCTCGGAGCTGTTAACAGCCAGCCTGTGATCCCCAGGCCCCCGTTAAAGACCCCCTTGGGTTTAGGACTGTAACCAGAGAGTTGGAATAACAGCACCACGCAGCGGGGCCCCAGGGGGCCCAACCCCGCTCCCTGCTCGGGGCCCGGACATAGGTCACAGGCTCAGAGAACTTCTCTCTCTCTTTCTAACATCGATCAGGCAGGCAGGAGGGGGTCAGAGGGAGGAGGGCTCCCCGGGGCCCCTGGTGGTGGACACAGTGGCTCAGGTCAAAGGAGCCCGCTCACTAGACATTTATTATTGATCAATGAGTGTCTAAGAGGTAAATCTGCTGGTGTGACATCACTCTGACATCACTGCAGGTCCACTCTGCTGCTACTGCACCTCTGATTCTGTTAACTCTCTGGAGTTTTATTGGGCTGTTTAGTCCATTTCTGAATCCTTTTCATCCTGCCTGTAAATTTAAATGTCATGTTGGTCTATTTGTTTTCACCTTTTTGTGTCTTGTGTGTTTAGCGTAACAATTTTGGTCATTTTGTGTTTTTGTAAGTCATTTTGTGTAATTTTTTGGTCATTTTGTATCTTTTGTTATGTCTTTTTTAGTCATTTTGTGTCTTTTGTTAGTCATCTTTTGTCTTTTTTAGTCATTTTTTCTCTTTTTTAGTAATTTTGTGTATTTTTTTAGTCATTTTGTGTCTTTTTTTTAGTCATTTTTAGTCATTTTTTAGTTATTTTGTCTTTTTTTGGTTATTTTGTATCTTTAATTAGTCATCTTTTGTCTTTTTTAGTCATTTTGTGTCTTTTTGTGTCTTTTTTTGTTATTTTGTGTCTTTTTGGTCATTTTGTGTCTTTTGTTAGTCATCTTTTGTCTTTTTTTAGTATTTTTTTCTCTTTTTTAGTCATTCTGTGTCTTTTTTTAGTCATTTTGTGTCTTTTTGTGGTCATTTTGTGTCTTTTTGTGTCTTTTTTGTTCATTTTGTGTCTTTTGTTAGTAATCTTCTGTCTTTTCTAGTCATTTTTTCTCTTTTTTAGTCATTTTGTGTCTTTTTTAAGTCATTTTGTCTTTTTTAGTCCTTTAGTCCAACATAAAATGTGATTTTGAATTTTTTTTACTTTCAAAACACTATCATGCTCAATAAAGAATTTTAAATGTTGCAAATTTTGTAGTTTTATTATTTATTATTATTTCTGCTGTTTTTGTGTGTAAAAAAGGTACATTTCCATAGACACCTGTGTCTTTTGTTTGTATTTTGGGTTCCTGGCAGCTTTATACTTTGTTATTTGAAATAAAATGAAAAATCTGACTGATAGCCAAGTTTGTGTGGAGAAAAAGGAGCCATGCATGTGATGTAAGGACAGACTGAGAAATGAAAAACAGAGACAGAAACAAATGCAGAGGAAGTTGAAAAATTTGAACCAAAATCTCCTGAACTTCAGAGGTTTAATCTAGAAAGAGAAAGAGAAATATATGCTGAGAACAGAATGAAAGTAAAGCTACCATAACAGGCCATGCTTCTTGAGCATTTGGTGGTAAACAGTGTTTTATATGTGGTTATTGTTAGGAGGTTATATTTTCAGTTTGTTTGTTTGCAGGATGATAGAAAATCTTCTGGCACGATTTTCATGAAACTTGGAAACCTTGGTGGAAGGTTGTAGCATTGGAAGAGGAAGAACCCAATATGTTTCTGAGTAGATCTGTAATCACAAAACACATACAGGGATTATTTCCACTTTTGTTAACATTGTGAAATTGGGAATTTAGCCTTGGTGGAGTTCTGCACTCTTCTAGTTCCCCTCTGGTGCCCTTAGCTTCAAGCTGAACCTCCAGGAGTCTTTCCACCAAATGTACAGGATATGTACAGATAGTATTAGTGAACAGAGAAGGATCTGGAATTACCTCCATCACATTTTGGATGCACCAATTGGTGGGAGGAGCCAGAGGGCTTTGGAGGAGACCTGGGAGATCTAGTGGATGGTGGAGAACTTTGTGGAAGGAGTAGCTGATGAAAATGCGTGGCGTGAAAACTTCCACATGCCCAAAGATGCTCTTATGGCTTTAAGTGATGCCGCCTGGCTGCATACCCAATCACATTCACACACTTTAGCCTCACCGTATGCAGCAGGTTTCCTCCTGAAAACACTCGTCTAAACGCGGAATAAAAAGTGACGACGAGACGCCACTTTAGGTCTTCACACCGTCATCATGTAAACGGAGCCTCAAAGTATGTCAGAACGTCCTGCCAGTTAAGTTTGTCAATGACACACATAATGTTAAATGTACACAGATGGTTGTTTGGGAAAGAAGCTAATGGGTTTAGCACAGCAACACACTGCAGCCGTCTGCAGAACTGTCTGCACGGTGCTGGGAGATGATTAAAATGTTCTAATATTACACGAGAATACCAAATTGTTCAACCATCACAAAGCAATTTAACCCTGTGGAGTCACCAAAAGCTCCAAATAATCCAGACTTGTTGACTCCATCCAGACTAGAAAACAAAGCAGCGTGGAGCCCTACTGTAAATTTACCTCTAAAGTTCTGGCTGTAAACTCCATGAGGCCAGTTTCAGTTTGATGATGATATACCAAGTAAAACTGGAGACAAGCTCAAATATATTTAGTATAAAATGATAGAACTGGATGGAACCCTCTTATATGTTAGATTTGAAACTTTTGTTCACATTTGCAATATTTAAAATTCTTTATTGAGCATGATAGTGTTTTGAAAGTTTAAAAAAAGATACAAAATCACATTTTATGATGGACTAAAGGTCTAAAAAAGGCACAGAATGACCAAAAAAAGACACAAAATGACCAAAAAAGATGAAAAGAAAGACACAAAATGACCAAAAAAAGACACAAAATGACAAAAAAGGACACAAAAAGACACACAATGACTAAAAAAGGCACAAAAAGACACAAAATGACAAAAAAAAATACACAAAATGACCAAAATTGTTCGGCTAAACACACCAGACCCAAATCAAATGGAGTCCCACTAGAATAAAAACCAGAGTTGATGACAGGATCACACACAATCACAAGATCACATTTATGTTGGTTTTTCTTTGTTTCTTTTTGGTTCTAAATGTTGATCCAGTAAGTCAGAATAAAAAATCTATTATTATCAGGTCATATAGGTGAAAAAATATACCAACATGGTATTTAAACATGTTTTAGGCAGGATGAAAAGGATTAAAAAATAGACTAAATACCCCAAGACTCCATAGAGTTAAAGAATGTGGTTATTAGACGCCTGGGATGTAAATGATCCCTCACTATTACACTGGATGTTCATTTTGAATTAGCGAGGAGGCAGCAGACTGTGTGATGTCTCTGTATCTGTCATTTAAATGAATGGTAAGCGAGGTCTGCTCTCGGTTTCATATCACAGATCGAACCGTTGATGAGGTCTAATCAGACGCTATCTACCTGTCAGCTCTGACTCTCATGCATCACACCAGTAAAACAGAGGAATGGAAAAAGTGAAAGGTCAACTTGAGTGGCGGTTGATTCAGAGCACACAGCAACTTCTCTAACCTGATTTTTCCCCCACATGCCTGATTTGCTTGTGTGAACCGAACAGAGGTTTAAAGAGGTTTTCTTTTTAGTTTTCTCACAAAATTACACAAAATAACTAAAAAAGGCACAAAATGACTAAAAAGGACACAAAATGACACAAAATAACTAAAAATGACACAAAATGACTAAAACAGGACACAAAATGACTAAAAAAGACACAAAATTACTAAAAAAAATACACAAAATGACAAAAAAGACACAGAATGACTAAAAAAGGACACAAAAGGACTAAAAAAATACACAAAATGACAAAAAAGACAGAATGACTAAAAAAGGACACAAAAGGACTAAAAAAAGACACAAAATGACTAAAAAGGACACAAAATTACGCAAAATAACTAAAAAAGACACAAAATGATTAAAAAAGGACACAAAATGACAAAAAATACATAAAATTACTAAAAAAAGACACAAAATAACTAAAAAAGACACAACAAAAGACACAAAATTACTTACAAAGACAGAAAATGACTAAAAAAGGACACAAAGTGACTAAAAAAGACACTAAATTACTAAATTACTGAATAGAGGAATGGAAAAAGTGAAAGGTCAACTTGAGTGGCGGTTGATTCAGAGCACACAACAACTTCTCTAACCTGATTTTTCCCCCACATGCCTGATTTGCTTGTGTGAACCGAACAGAGGTTTAAAGAGTTTTTTTTTTTTGTGTGTTTTTTTTTTTAAATCTCACACCTTCGAGGGGGGTTGGTAAACAAATGCAAAGGATCCCAGGGGTGTGGGGCTCGGCGAACCGCAGAGCCTTATTTGCTCCTGCTTGTCTCAGCTTGCGGCTGTGTATTTCTGTATTTCTGTCCCCTTGAAGATGCAAAGGTAGCATGCTAGGACACACATCAGCGCACAAACCTGCGTGCTTGCACACTTGCAGGCACACACACACACACACACACACACACACACACACACACACAGGAATAGAGGTACTTAAACACACAGCGCCCTGCAACAAAGCAACCAAAAATAACAGGCACCTGTTGCTCAAACCACAATGTCTACACTGAAGCCAAATTAGAGCGTTTCCTTGGCAACAGTAATTTCAATCACAAGCCGCAGCAGCGGCCTAGAAAACAACTACACTTAAACAATGCTGCTATGTGAGTCACCGGGAAACAATCAACTAACGTGTGCATGCACTGCTCATACTCACATACGCTCACATTTTATTAAAGTTGATGTATACAATGTAATGTAAACGCTGCAAAAAAAAAAAAAAAAGGTGTTAAAAACCAGATAAAACAGTAAATCTGAGGGAAATGATCTTGCTGCATGGACAGACAATTTCACTTGACAAGATTTCTTAAATTCAGATTATTAAATCTAGAAATAAACATTTTGAATGCTTGAAATAAGAAATTTAGTCTTAAAACCAGATAAATTAAAGCTGCCAGCAGTGATGAACTGGCCCGAGCAGAGTGACCTGATGATTATTTGTTTCTTACCAAGATAAAAAAAACTTTTTTTGATCATTTTGTGTCTGTTTTGGTCATTTGCGTCTTTTTACATCTTCTTTTGGTCACGAAATGACCAAAAAAATTTACAAAAAAGATAAATTAAAGCTGCCAGCAGTGATGAACTGGCCCGAGCAGAGTGCACTGCAACATGCTTATTTCTAGATTTAATAATCTTAATTTAAGAAAAGTGAAATTATCTGTCCATGCAGCATTTAGTGTTTTTATCTTGTTTTTAGACACACCTTTTTTGCAGTGCATACTCTCACATTTTATTACAGTTGATGTATAATCTAATGTAAGATGATGTGTGATTGGAGACCTCCAAGACTCTGAGACCACATTAACCATTAGTGGTTGGAAGATGATTGCAAGGTTGATAACAAGCGTTTCAGTGAAGTGTGACTAATAACAAAGAAAAGCCCCGTTATAGACTTCTACAGCAGCAACTATAGTTTCACTGTCTGTCACTGAAGAGACGGTGGTGTTGTGTGTTGTAGGGGCTCCTCTAGTGGTCACAATGAGAACTTCACAACTCTGGAGATAATCTGAACACCCAGGAGACACACAGCCATCACTCACATACACACAAAACTACAGGAAAACATATAGACTCAGTCTCCATAAGTACATTATAAATATGATTTACTTTGCAGTACCCCTTTTAATTTCCTTATCTTTTTAATGAGTGTGTTTATTAGTTTTTGTTTGCAAATTACAGCGGATCAAACAGCAAGACAATTTTTTTTACATAGAACAGAGCAAACTTTTTCTCCCTATTCCCCCTCCAAATAAGTATAAGAAAAACATTAATAACAAATAATAAAATAACAAAAACAAATAATAATAACATAAAATAAATTAAATATATAAAATAAACAAGTAAATAAATAAAAATAAAATAGTATATCTAACAATAAGAACCTGGATATGGTGTACAGTATGCCCTTAGGCCTTGGACATAAATGCACACACACACACACACACACACACACACATATATATATATATATATATATATATATATATATATGCATACACACGTACGTACGTACGTACATACATACATACATACATACATACATATATACATATACACACATACATAAACAGGGTTGGCAAGATGTCAAATGGTGTAACCACAAAAGAATGATAAATATCAAATACTTTATCCACCTACAGTGTATTTTAGTGGACTTATACATGTAATAATCATCATAACATGACATCAAATGGCTTTTTTTTTTTTTTTTAGTATTTCTACATTTACACATTTCGTCAATATTGAGCAGAACATATTCTAAAACAAACATTTTTTTCTAAAGTTTTGACAAATTATGTAAAATTTGTTTTATACCATAGTGTTGCAATGTACACCTACATTGTATTTCTTTTAATTCTCATTTTATTTCACATTTATTTTCCTGTATATTATCAGATTTTTATGGGAAAAAAGTACCTGGTTAGACCAACTGACACTGGGTTGGATCATGTCATTGACCCTTAAACATACACTCACTTTAATTATATAGTCAAATACTGAAAACAGTTCTACTGATAGTTTCCAGGTGTTTCTCAGGACATTATGTCACATCACATGTACAGTTGAATCCCTCAGAGCCTCCTGATGAAGCAAGTTACCAACATTTGCATCATGTCTTAGGAAAATTATAAAAAGTTTCCAGATGTCATCAAAAACATCTTGTTTCTTCTAATAATGTATGTAATATTTTCCATTGTCATGTTTGATGCCATCTCTTTAACCCAGGGGTCTCAAACTCAAATTATCTGGGGGCCGCTGGGGGCAGTATTGAAATAACCAAAAAAAAAAGACAAATTACTAAAAAAAAGACACAAAATGACAAAAAAAAGACACAAAATGACAAAAAAAAAGACACAAAATGTCCAAAAAAACAGTCAAAATTACAAAAAAGACACAAAATGACAGAAAAAACAAAATTACGTAAGAAAGACAGAAAATGACCCAAAAAGACACAAAATTACCTAAAAAAACCCCAAAATGAGTAAAAAACCCCCACAAAATTACCAAAAAAAGACACAAAATGACCAAAAAAAGCCACAAAATTACAAAAAAAAGACACAAAATTACAAAATAAGACACAAAATGACTGAAAAAACACTAAATTATTTTAAAAAAGACACAAATGTCTGAAAAAACACTAAATTACTAAAAAAAAAAGACACAAAATGACCACCAAAAAAAAGACACAAAATGACCCAAAAAAAAAGACACAAAATTACCAAAAAAAAAGACACAAAATGACCAAAAAAAGACACAAAATGACAAAAAGAGTTAAGTTATTTATTATTATATTATTATTTTTAGTTTTTAGTGTAGACAGGCTCTGTGTTTTTTCTCCTTTGGAGCGACTTTCCTTTGTTTAGTTTTTACTCAGAGTCAGGTGTTTCATAGCCCTTTTCTTTCTCTCCGTGAGGATTTAACCTGCTGCATTCTTTGAATAAAGAGACTTTTAAGTTCACCTGCTCTGCATCTGAGTCCTGACTTGAGCCGACCTGACACTAATTGGTTGCTAGTTAGAATGTTCTGACATAAAATATGCCATAGATTTGTGCCATTAGTGTGGTAAAAGTGTGCCAACCAGCCCCTCCACCACCTCCCCTCCAACTGATCCATCAGATCCAGAAAACCATCACTGATACATTCACCCAGTGCACCTAAATCCTCCTCTAACTGAAGGGAGGGAGGCAGTAAAAAGGACACTTAGCCATCGACATGACTGACGACACGAGCTGCCATTGTTCCAGAGTGTGTAACTCAATATTCAGAGGGTGCTCCTAATGTTTCTACACATATAATGTGTCCATGTGAACTAAAGTGGGGGTGTGTGAATACAAGAAGGAGCCTCACTTCTTCACAAAAGAAAAAGAAAGGCCTAATTGGAAGCACATGTGTTGCACTGTGCAGCAGTTTAGGATGGTTTTGGGGGAGAGGGGGGTGGGGTCTTAGGTTGCTATTGTGAATGAGGGTGTTACTGATGGGAGGGGGGGGGGGGGGGGGGGGGGGGCTGAGCTGGGGGTCTGGTGGTTGGGAGGGCATGAGAATGTAAACCTCGACGTAAGTGAGGCGATTTACTGAAGCCTGGGAATACAAAGTGGGGAGAGGGAGGGAGGGGGGGAGGGAGGAGGGGACTCAATTTAAACCATATTGTCCAACAAACAAGAGTGTGTCTCTGTCCTGGTGCCCACAGTGACTCTAAACCAGCCTTTTTAAACCCAGATAGTTCAATTATCACCAGTACATGCTGTCATGTTGGTCGCATTTATTAATGTTTGCAATGGTTTTACATTTGGAGTAAATGTACAGCATGGGTCTCAAACTCCCCTCGTGATGATATTTTGTGGTCCCCACCTTGATATGAAAGTTTAATGTGAGTTTTATATGAATGGCACTTTACCATGTTGTGTGTGGAAGGTCTCCTAATTACTTTTTTTTTTGGTAATTTTGTGTCTTTTTTTAATAATTATGTGGCTTTTTGGGTAATTTTGTGTCTTTTTTTGTAATTTTGTGTCTTTTTTGGTATATTTGTCTCTTTTTTTCCGTAATTTTGTGTCTTTTTTTAATAATTCTGTGGCTTTTTTGGTAATTTTCTGTCTTTTTTAAATAATTTTGTGGCTTTTTTGGTATATTTGTCTCTTTTTTGGTCATTTTGTTTCTTTTTTTAAGTAATTTAGTTTTTTTCTGTCATTTTGGGTCTTTTTTGGCAATTTTGTCTCTTTTTAAATTAATGTTGTGTCTTTTTTTGGTCATTTTGTGTCTTTTTTTGTAATTTTGTATCTTGTTTTTGGTCATTTTGTGTCTTTTTTAAGTAATTTAGTTTTTTTTCTGTCATTTTGTGTGTTTTTGTTTGGTCATTTCGTGCCTTTTTTTGTAATTTTTATCTTTTTTTTGTCATTTTGCATCTTTTTTTGTCATTTTGCGTCTTTTTTTAGTAATTTTGTGTCTTTATTTGTTCATTTTGATACTGCCTCCAGCGGCCCCCAGGTAATTTGAGTTTCAGACCCCTGATGTACAGTAAGGCCTCTCATCATGTGGCTCTACAGTATTAAAGCCTATGAAAGAATATAAATCAAAGATGACAGGATAACATGGATTAATGTTGCAATTATGCTCCATAATCATAGTAATCTTGTAACTCCCATTATTCTCCTTAACAAATGGAGCAGTGAGCCTCAGATGTGCATGAAGTCTCGTCTTGTTTGGATGACACATTAAGCTACCGTACCACGGGCTCTTCATCGTTTTATTCCAGCCCTGAACCCCCCACCGCCACTGCAATAAGAGACCAACATGAGAACAAAAGGCCATGGGACGGAGCATATATATATTTCTATATATATATACCTCCTCTGTGGCTCCTCAGATTTATACACTTTCGTAAAAATGGGCCCAAAATGTCTGGCTCGGGGCCCGATATCCCATCCTCGTGTTTGGATCGCGGCCAGGAAAATAATGTCTGAGCAAAAAAAGTGGACAACACTCTTTTTATTTTTTATTTATGGCTATAAATTACAAAGGGGCAGGCAGGTGAAAGAGGGAAGCAACCGAGGGGTGAAAGGAAGAAGGGGAAGGAGGAGGAAAATGAGAATAAAAAGTGAGAGAGCGATGGGATTGGGAGGAGAGAAGTCGATCTCTGCACTGCAAAAAAGGTGGAAGATAAAAACAGTAAATCTGAGGGAAATGATCTTGCTGCATGGACAGATAATTTACCTAGACAAGATTTCTTAAATGAAGATTAGATGTAAAAAAGACGTAAAATGACCAAAAAAGACGTATAATAACCAATAAAAAGACACAAAAGTACCAAAAAAGACGTAACGAGGAGCCCTTCAATGTTAAGAGACACAAAATTACCAAAAATAGATTTTCTGTCATAAAAGACACAAATTGACAAAAAAAAGACACAAATTGACCAAAAAAGACACAAACTGACCAAAAAAGATGTGAAATGACCAAAAAAAGACACAAACTAACCAAAAATAGATGTAAAAATGACCACTAAAAAAGACACAATGATGAAATTAACTCTTAAAACAAGTCTTTTTTGTGCCTTTTTGTGTTTTTTGTGTGTGTTTTTTGGTGGGTTTTTTGTCTTTTTATGTCTTTTTTGGTCATTTTACATCTTTTGTTTCTTTTTTGGTCTTTTTCCCATCTTTTTTGGTCTTTTTGTGTCTTTTTTTGGTCTTTTTGTGTCTTTTCACATCTTCTTTTGGTCACAAAATGACTGTCATCAACTTGCATTGTAGTGAAATCCGTGTCAGTTTCACGGAAATTTGAGTGATTCCGTGGCTATTCCACAGATTTTGAGTTAAGCAAATCCGTGGCTATTTCACGGATTCCTGTGAGACCAGGTTGTACTTTTGATAACCCTAGGCCTTAGTGCTTTTATCTTGTTTTTTAAATACCTTTTTGCAGTGTAAGGCCTGGAAACAAAGGTAACACTTGAGCTCCAGACCCTCTCCTCTTCCTCTGGCAGCACCTGAATCCTGGATCTCATCAGAGCTACCTGCCGAGGATTAACCAGAACCTGTTACTCTCTCTCTCTCTCTCTCTCTCTCTCTCTCTCTGTCTCTCTCTCTCTCTCTCGCTCTCTCTCAGAGTGTTTAATAGGAACCAGCTGGGCTCTCAAGGCCGTGCAGCGGGCCAGACAGGCCCATTCATAACCCTCTAGTGAGTTTTAATGAAGGTGGGTTGTGGGGCAGCAGCAGAGTGGAGGGAGAGGGGGATGATGAAAGAGGAGGGGGGAGGTTGACTCCTTCTTCCTCTCTCTCTCTCTCTCTCTTTACCTTCCAACCAATGAGTCGACTGTACCCAAGGCTGCATGGGAGAGAAGTTCATCATTAATCCATGTATTTATAGTCAGCTTCTGTCCTGTTTTCTGCCCTTTAGACACACTGGATGGATCCCACAACCTCCTTCATCACACAGATAGAACACATGAGATGGGAGATTTTTTTTTTTAAACACACTTTATTGTTTTTTAACACATTAAGTTTTGTTTTTGAGTTTGCTCAACTCTGAATTTTTTAACTTATAATTTAACATTGTAATAACTTTTAATACTTACTTCTGCAATGTGCTGAATTGGCACGATTGTAACGCCGCTATGAAATGTCAGCTAATGTTGCGACCACAATTTTGAGTTAGCATTGATACGCTAATGGCTACTCTTGTAGCTGTAACAAGCAGCGCCGCTAGCATCAGTTAGCCGCTAGCATCAGTTAGCTCGCTAATGACAGAATTTCACCGCTTTCCCGCATTTCACAACAAAGAAATAAGAGTTATCAGAACTATTGTCCCTTGTTGTGAACCCCAACTTAAAGATATAAGTAACAACAACTCACCAACTTGTTTTTGAGCAGACAAATGGCTTCCTTTGTTGTGCTAACTTACATTATTGCCCTAAATGTCAGTAATTTATATTTCCAAGTTTTACCAACTTAAATCACTGTTTTAGGCCAAAAAATACAAGTTGTCTTTTTTTACAGTGTGATCGTCAGAAAACCGTCTACCCATCAACAGCAGATTTTTCAGATCTGCAGGTTTATAATCAAGGTGTCCAAACAATTAAGAACAATTCGTCCTCTCCCTTAACAGCAGCTTGTAATCTTTCATGAGGGAGGATATGAAAGATTGATAGATTTTTCATCCTCTGTAGCAGATAGAAATGAAATTCCAAAAGTATTTGAGAGCTTATAGCTGTTATATCTGAGCTCCTCCGCTATAGTCATCTTCCACCATGATTTATAAGTTCTGGAAAAGTCCCATGATGCATTGCGACACTCCCACATGTATTCTCATTTTGTGTCTTTTTTTTAGTAATTTTTGTGTCTTTTTTTGTCATTTTGTGTCTTCTTGTGTCTTTTTTTAGTCATTTTGTGTCTTTTTTTGGTCATTTTGTGTCTTTTTTTAGTCATTTTGTGTCCTTTTTGGCCATTTTATGTCTTTTTTTGGTCATTTTGTGTCTTTTTTTGGTCATTTTGTGTCTTTTTTTAGTCATTTTGTGTCTTTTCTTGGTGATGATTTCAAAGTTCTGGAAAAGTCCCATGTTGCATTGCGACACTCCCACATGTATTCCGAATATCGAAAATAGGTGGAAAAAAATACAAATACTACAAAACGACGTATCCGCTTTCCCGGCTTAAATGGTAGAATAACGCAACAGCACCCCCGGTTTAGATGGTAGAAATGCGGCAATGCTTTTCCACCTTAAATGGGTAAATGGGGCTGAGATGATAAACCAAAGGAAATTCAGGCAAAATTTATTATGACCTCTTTGAATCTGGCACCCAACACATAGCCCATTACAAAACAACTAAAACTAATGAAAATTAAACTAAAACTAAGCTTTTTCAAAAAATAAAAAATAAACTAAAACTAGCAAACTCACTCTAAAAACTCATTAAAACTAACTGAATTTGAAAACAAAAATTCACAACTAAATTAAAACTAAAACTAATGAAAAATCCCAAACTATTGTAACCTTGGCTCCCGTCTCTCTGCAGCCGTTATCATCCCTGTGATGCTAATGGGCATGAGAGGAGGTTCAAAGATTGCACGCTTTGTGCTTGAATAACATGTGTGAGTCTATTGAAAAGCCCATTTCAGCAGGCGAGGAGGGTGTCGTGGTGGAGTTCAGAAACCTGAGCCATAAATACTGGGTAATATAGGTGTCAGTAACATTCACAGTCCTGCAAGGGCCAACAATGTCCATTATAGAGCTGAAACCTCACACCACAGGATATCTCTCTAACAACTGCACTTTTCACGACTGCAAGGACATGCACATTTAAAGTGTTTATTATAGAGTCAAGTATCTCTCTGTCCTCCACAATAAGAGGGGATTATGCATATTTCCATGATGTGGTTACAGGTCAGAGGTCAAATATGAGCTGACAAGATCAATTCTACATACCTCATTCTAAGGTTACCACAATATCACTGCTCAATTTATTACTTAAAGGTATAATATGTGACACTTCCACATTATAATGCAGAGAACCAGCTCGACCTGCAGTATGTTACCCATTTAGTAATTACATTATCCCAAATGTTACCAACAATGTTTAAACTAAACTCATATTCTGGTATGTTTTAGGCCAAATGGCGACATACAACATATATATATATATATATATATATATATATATATATATATATATGTGTGTATATATATATATATATATATATATATATATATATATATATATATATATATATATATATGTATATATATATATATATATATATATATCGTATATATTTAAACAAAACGTGCAAAGTGTTTAGTTTGAACTTAACGCCACAAGAAATCATCATCAACCTGTTTTATTTAAAGACTTTATCAAATTCAAAGTAGTCTTTTTTCATCTTGTCCAAGTGTTTGGCAAATCTGGATGATGGCAGACATGATTTACCTTCCTTGCCTTTTCACCACTCTATCTCTTGTAGTTTTATATATTTTTTAAATACATACATCATAACTCTACCCATCAGTGCCTTGCTAACCATTCATATTTGCATCTATTACTCTGTAAGCATCAATAAAGCTCATGTTCCAGTTTCTTATAATGAGCCAGGCTAATGCTAACACAAACTATGGTTTGAGGTGAAAGCTAGATTAGGTCAAGCTCCTACATGACTGAAATATTTCCTGGATCATTAGCGTGCTGCATAATGTAGTCATGTGTTGTGCTATTTGTTTCTTATGAACATTCCTGGGGTTAGCTGCACAACCACACTGTTATTATGTGGGAAATATCAAAGGCTGTGTGGCCACCAGGGCTGAAGAGGAGAGCGTGGGAGGTTTGTGACATACCCCCGATTTCTCTCCATCTGCCCACCGAGAACATGCCTGGCCTGTTTGTGTGCGTGTGAGTGCAGCTTGTGTGTGTGTGTTTGTGTGTGTGGCGAGGAGAGGGATCCATGCTGCGTCTTATGAGCTCGTTTGGCAGTTTTTAAAGCAAACTTCCACCTCGTTTCAGTGGAGCATCATCAGGCCCTGAGCCAAACTCAAACCTGGGGGAAATCCTTTATTAAGGGCCATATGAAATGTGTTTTATAGATAAAGAATCTTATATTAAAAAAACGAAAAACAATAGAGAGACTGTGCCAAGTTAACCCTTTGGAGTTTGGGGCTATTTTGTTGGTTTTTGACTCTTTTTCATTCTGCCTCTAAATGCAACTTGTATAATGACTACTGGTATATAATGCTGGTATCATCTTTTTCAGCACAACCTCACCTGATTATTATTTTGTCATTTTGACTTACTGGATCAACATTTTGAAACACAAAAAACCCACAAATACACACAATTTTCTTTAGAAAAAACATAAAATTACAAAAAAAAAAAAAAAAACATACAGAAAACACATAAAAAACAAAAAAAGACAAAAATGTTTAAAAAAAAAAACACATAAAATTACAAAAACACAAATAAAAACACACAAAAAACACATAAAAAAAATCACACAAAAATTGCATTCAAAATGTTGAAACGCACACTGCAAAATTTTAAAAATCTCTGCAAAAAAGTTAAATCATTTTACACTTGGTTGTGGTGATTTTTGCCTTTGCTTAAAAAGAGTTGACACACTTAATTAGACATGGAAACTTGTGTAAAAGCCAAAACTTTAGAGTTCAGCTGACAGCAGTGAAACATGCTGCTTCATTTTTACGTCATGACGTCATGAAGAAGTCGTGGTGGACTCCAGAGGGTTAAATCAAATCTGTATAATTAGTGCGACTTTTCAGTGTTTTTGGTCTGTGTTTTGGAGAGAAGGAATGTGTGCCAGTGGCTGGTTTATTGGTGTTCACATCAGCCTGACCTCAGGGTGCCTCACCGTTACTTCACCAGCTCAGGTTACACACCACCCACCCACCCATCCATCCACCCATTAACCCATCCACCATCCACCCTCAGACCAAAGCATCCAGGGTGACCAGTGCCTGACAGGCCTGCTCTCACACATGCAAATGCGTCAAATCTCCACCACACCTCATAGCATTTGGCTTCCATTATGGATCGTTATTTAAGGGCAAACATGAGTGCAAAGGGATCCAAAATGCACTCCTTCAAATATATACACTTTATTTAAACTCGTATGGCACTGAGGTTTCCCTCATTTACAGTGACGGTGAGTACAGACAGATAACAGACAAGATTATTTAATTTATTAATTATTATTTTATTATTTATTAATTATCATTAGCATTTTTACCTATTAATTAATAGGTAAAAATGACCAGTTGCAGGAAAGTCTGCAATCAAGCTACAAAATTGAAAAAATATACATGAATACATGCTTAAATGAGTTCCTGAGATACCTTTTTAAATGGACAGTATATCATTCCTGGTCCTAAAAAGCAAAACAATAGCAAAAGACAGACTTTGATGACATGTAAAGTTGCATGGAATTATGGGACTTGTTCTGTTGTGTGTAAACATGTTAACAGTGCAGTAACTTAACATATTTCATGCTCAAATGCATGTTTAACAGTATAAACAAGAATACAAAAGGTTTGAAGCAAATAAAAAATAACCACTAACTGTGATTTTTTTTTTTCAGTGCATAGACAGACAAACATTAATGCAAGAAGTCATTTTGTGCATTTTTACACTGCACTTTTAAGATTTCATGCTCAAATGCATGTAGTTGTACTGAGGGCCACTTCAAGTGAGGGTGAGGGCCGTATGTGGCCCCCGGGCCTCCAGTTGCCCATCCCTGTACTAAGGTATTTACTAATGTATTTTATGTTGTACAACAAAACGTGAACATCTCTTCAGCTTGTTTTAACCACAGACCTTATTTCATAATCCAAACTGAGTCAATGAAAGTCCTTTTGGAAATAAAAAAAATCACAAACTATATTCAGAATGTACAATATTATATGTATGATGATCTACAAATGTCTTACTCATCATAATATATTCCACCTGTACAGTAAAACAGTGCATGTCCAGGCCTGCTGGGTGTGGTGATCTATATTCATGTCACACAGGACTGATGGTTGAATGTGCAGAGCTTTCAGCAGGGAAGAGGTCATCCGGAGTTGAAATGAAGATGGCTCTCTTGTTCTGCTGGGCTTTCCTCTCTCTGATCACCGTCTGAATCACCAAGCAGTCGATGCGGCTCACAGCCAAGAATGCAGGAGCTGCTGGGTGGCGTGCTGGGTGATTTCCTGTCTGAGGGGTCTTCTCGTAGTTGTAATGCGATCCGCCCTCGGTCCAAAAATAACCCGCGTCCCTGCAGGAGATGGCGGTGCAAAGCTTGTGGGGCACTGATGCAGCCTGCCCTGCTTCCTTCCTCAGAGGATGCTGGGAGGAAGGAGCTGATAGTGAGTTGTTCTGTCAGACACAAGGCCATGGATCTGTGTAAAACAGGTGATTCTTCTCAAAGTCGTGCAACAATAATAAGCCAAACTGAACCTGGTCTCAATCCGTGAAATAGCCACGGATTCGCTTAACCCTTTATCAGGCAAAGAACTATATTTGGTAACTTTAGGTAATATTTCGAGAAAAAAGTTGCAAATTTACTAGATTAAAGTGGCAAATCTACAAGAAAAAAAGTTGCAGATTTAAGAGATTTAAAGTGGCAAATCTGTGCGAAAAAAGTTGCAGACTTACGAGGAAAAAGTGGGAAAAAATCGACTTTTTTCTCCCAGATTCACCACTTTAAATCTCATAAATCTGCACATTTTTTTCTCGTAGATTTGCCACTTTAATCTCGTAAACTTTTTTCTCAAAATATTATTTTGCGTATGTTTTTTTTTTTTTTTTTACACATTCTGGCATTATGTAATATCCTTCAATATTCTCTAGGGTTGAAATTTGGAATTTGCAAGTATTTCAATGAGTGCCCTATTAAGGATTAAAGTGGTGAATCTGGGAGAAAAAAGTAGCTTTTTTCCCACTTTTTCCTCGTAAATTGCGACTTTTTTCTTGTAGATTTGCCACTTTAACCTAGTAAATTTGCAACTGTTTTCTCGAAATATTACCTGAAGTTACCAAATATAGTTCTTTGCCTGATAAAGGGTTAACTCAAAATCCGTGGAATAGCCTACGGTGGCTACCTGAATACCTGTGGCTATTCCATGGATATTTTTTCCTATTGGTTTGTTCCAAGTCACGTGACTTTCAAGGTTCATTTCTAATTTTTTCTAATTTCCTTCATTTTCTAAATATTCACTCAGTGAATGTACATAATCACTTTGTATGTTGGAATAGCCACGGGATATGACTGTCATTAACTTGCATTGTAGCGAAATCCGTGTCAGTTTCATGGAAATTTGAGTGATTCCGTGGCTATTCCACGGATTTTGAGTCAAGCAAATCCATGGCTATTTCATGGATTCCTGTGAGACCAGGTTTGTTTTTCTGTAGTGTGCTTCTTGAGTCTTACAGTAAATGTAGATGTGCAGTAGAGTTTCAAAAAGGAAAGGGAGTGAGAATCAAAATCAACACCATCTTCTCTAGAAGACTTTAAATGAAACCGACATATCTCCATGTTTATTTTCACAAGAACGTCAGATTTGGGCGCTGTGGTTTCACAGTTGCTCTGCTCCGTGACCTCAATGTGCACAAGCATCGCAGAGTCAGAATGATAACAAATCAACACATTTATCGTTGCACGGAGAGTCAGAGAGAGAGAGAAAGAAAAAGAGGGATGGATTTTATCGTAGAGGAGTGCTGCCGCTGGGGGACAGGGCATGGGAATTGTATCAAAGACCATAAATGAGGGTAAAAGGGGGGAAAACAGATAGCACACTTTGAAATATCTGACCCTAATAGGCCGATTATTTCCATGAGGGCTTTGCCTCTCTATAAACAGAGCGGCATATTTGTGCAGGTTTGTCTGTGTTGTTTCAGAGAGCCCTGCTCTCCTGGTAGGGGACATTTCACTGGGTCATTATGCAGCAATTTAGGTGGCTGGGCCAGCGTTTTTCACAGCACCTCACAAAACCACAGCACAGGAGATAGCAAAGAGGTGGGGACACAAATATACCAATACCCCGGGTCCCTTTGAAGAGGATCCACCGGAGAGGCCTTTTGCTCCACAAGGAGTCTGAAGGAATGAGATGGAGGCTTACTGAAGTGCTGTATGCACTGCAAAAAAAAGAAAAGTTGGGTCAACTCAAAATTTCAAGGCAACAAACTTCAATAACATTTTAAGTTGGACAATTAAACAAAATATTTAAGTTTTGTTTTTGAGTTTGCTCAGCTCTTTTAATCCTTACTTCTGCTAACTTCTGCAATGTGCTGAATTGGCACGATTGTAAGGCCGCTATGAAATGTCAGCTAATGTTGCGACCACAATTTTGATTTAGCATTGATACGCTAATGGCTACTCTTGTAGCTGTAACTAGCAGCACCGCTAGCATCAGTTAGCCGCTAGCATCAGTTAGCTGCTAGCATCAGTTAGCCGCTAGCATCAGTTAGCAGCTAGCATCAGTTAGCCGGTAGCATCAGTTAGCCGCTAGCATCAGTTAGCCACTAGCATCAGTTAGCCGCTAGCATCAGTTAGCTGCTAGCTTTCGCTACTGACCGAATTTCACCGCTTTGCCGCATTTCACAACATAGAAATAAGAGTTAGCAGAACTATTGCTCCTTGTTTTGAACCCCAACTAAAAGATATAAGTAACAACAACTCACAAACTTGTTTTTGAGCAGACAACTGGCTTCCTTTGTTGTGCTAACTTACATTATTGCCCTAAATTGTAAATCATTTATATTTCCAAGTTTTACCAACTCAAATCACTGTTTTAGGCCAAAAAATACAAGTTGGCTTTTTTGCAGTGTGTGAGAGGAAGGAGAAAAAAAAGTAGAAGGTAGAAGGGGGAAAAAGCTAAGCGGATGCTAAAAATGAGAGACCCAATAATGAAATAAATCTGCCCACAGCTTTTTTGTTTAATGAATGTGGAGCTGATTTATTTTCCGTATGGCTCTGCAGATTTGTCTGGGCGCAGAACAGAGCGTGCTCTGTTCAGTGCCACGCTCAGCGACCAGGTGTGGGACAGACGGGCTGAAACAGTTAAAAGTAAACTGAGTGCAGTGGAAATGGATCTGCTTCAAAATGTTGTGGCCTATTTTTTTTCTCTTTTTTTACAGGTTTGCCAGGGGAAATAGACTTGCTGCTGCGATCACAAACAGCCTGGTTTCTGTCTTTTTTCCCTTCATAGTCACAGCAGCCAGCTATGTTTTTGTCAAATATCTGAACTGCTGTCAAGACAAGTCGCCCATCATCTTTTCTGTACGTTTGAAATATACGCTAATATAGCATCAATCTTTTTAAAGAATCCATTTAGAAAAGCAACCATGCAGGATATCACACTGACAGAAGAGAGAGATTAAAAAAAGAGAGAGGGCAAGAAAGGGAGGGGAGAGCTTTAGTTGAGAAGAAAGAACTACAAACAAACAGTGAGGGGGAAAATATCATAAACAGATCTACTGAGACGATCAAGCAATGTAAATATGAAAAATGCCAAGCTCAAGTACATGAACCCTTGCAGGAATGAACCCCCCCCCCTTTGTACCCGAGCAACCTCTGTTTATGGAGACGAGCGAGAACGGGCCCTGGACCGGGCCTTGGGGGACGCCAACAAGTACGTTCAGTCCTGAGTATTTTAATGTCCTGCCCTCCCTTTTGTCCCACTCCACAGTGGACATGCACTCAGAACGCAACGTTGATAGATAACAGTTTTCCACCACTGTCACACATCAAGGCAAGGTCCCACTTTTAGTTCTTACAGAGGTATTTAACATAATCTGTCCAACCTGACAGTATTATTTACTTTGTTCCAAACCTCAAATATGACACACAGGAGCATTTTCAAACTTAACCCTCCAAATCCAGACTTGTTGACTCCATCCAGACTAGAAAACAAAGCAGCGTGGAGCCCTACTGTAAATTTACCTCTAAAGTTCTGGCTGTAAACTCCATGAGGCCAGTTTCAGTTTGATGATGCTATACCAAGTAAAACTGGAGACAAGTTCAAATAGATTTAGTATCAAATGATAGAACTTTGGTCACATTTGCAACATTTAAAATTCTTTATTGAGCTTGATAGTGTTTTGAAAGTAAAGAAAGATTAAAAATCACATTTTATGTTGGACTAAAGGACTAAAAAAGACACAAAATGCCCCAAAAAAGGACACAAAATGACAAAAAAAGACACAAAATGACACAAATAACCAAAAAAGACACAAAAAGACTTGAAAAGGATTCAAAAATGGACAAATTTTCCCAATTTGGAAAATGTTGTCCCGCTGGGCCTGCCGACCATTGGCAGGAGACCAACATCTATAATAGTTGCTGTTTTAAACACAAAGTTAATGTTGTAAAATGGTTCCGGATCAAGCAACAAAATGGGCTATAGTTCAAAAAGTTTAAATAATGGACGTAAGTACCAGAAGTAAGGTGACATAAGGTACATGTATTCTGATGCATTTCATTGGCCAAGAGACTGAAGAAAGGTGGAAAAAACTGCAAATACTACAAAACGACGTATCCGCTTTCCCGGCTTTAATGGTAGAATGATGCAACAGCGCCCCTGGTTTTAATGGTAGAAGTGCAATAATGCTTTCCCGCCTTAAATGGGTTAACCTTTGGCTTTTGCACACCATAACACCACTTTACTACCGCCACTAGAGGGCACCACTAACTCCAAACGTACAGACGGGACGTTTTAAGCTGCTGTGCAACACATGGGGTCCTTTTTAGGAAGATGACAGCCACTATATTTTATTCAACAACAACTAATATGTCACATTGTTGTTGGGTTTTACCAAGTACTAACAGACACGCATGATAAGATCCAGTTGAGTTCAGTTCCAGTTCATGCACACACCCTGTCATACTCTGCTTCTGTTTCCAGTAAAAATGAAACGACTGTTTGAGTTTGAGTGACAAGGTTTTTAACTGACGGCAGCATTTTGAATCACATGAAACGAGCTTGGACTGTGATCAGAAATGTACTGTGAGAAGAAGGACACAAACCTACTGTAGGACTGTTTCTACACTGCAAAAAAAGCCAACTTGTATTTTTTGCCTAAAACAGTGATTTAAGTTGGTAGAACTTGGAAATATAAATGATTGACATTAAGGGCAATAATGTAAGTTAGCACAACAAAGGAAGCCAGTTGTCTGCTCAAAAACAAGTTTGTGAGTTGTTGCTACTTATATCTTTAAGTTGGGGTTCACAACAAGGGACAATAGTTCTGCTAACTCTTATTTCTTTGTTGTGAAATGCGGGAAAGCGGTGAAATTAGGTCATTAGCGAAAGCTAGCGGCTAACTGATGCTAGCGGCGCTGCTTGTTACAGCTACAAGAGTAGCCATTAGTGTATCAATGCTAACTCAAAATTGTGGACTCAACATTAGCTGACATTTCATAGCGTCGTTACAATCGTGCCAATTCAGCACATTGCAGAAGTTAGCAGAAGTAAGGATTAAAAGTTATTACAATGTAAAATTATAAGTTAAAAAATTCAGAGTTGAGCAAACTCAAAAAAAAAATTTTTTGAGTTCACCCAACTTTTCTTTTTTTTGCAGTGTACAGCCTGTCACAGAGAAGATTAGTTTTCACACAGTGGCTCTATAAAGTGATGTAAACTCTTTAGGGGGACACATAAGGACCATTAGATTCTCTTATATGGAAGACTGCAGTTATAAAAAGGTCTCAAGAGGCCAACACAACAATCCTAAAGATTTGAGAGGAAAAAAATGGTATGACAAAAGGTTGATAGTCGTTTAACCCCTGCTACTCCCCTTGTCATCCTTTTTCTTGCACAATATCAAAATGTCACAACCAGCACATTTGCCTATTCCTCAAATTAAGCCATGCTCCAAACTGACATATTGTTTCAATGCTGCAATGTGCATGCAACCCCAAATATGGCTGGCAGACTTTCAAATATGCTTTGGAGATGGAGCAAATGGTGGTTTGGCTCTAGTCACAGAGACAATTTTCAACCAATGAATCAAACAAGCTTAAATTGGACAAATTAGGCCGAGTGTGATCAACTTAAGTTCATGGCTTGTCTTTGGCATGCGGCTCTGGTTTCAGACCAAATGGGAGCAGGATTGTTTTTTAATGGCTTACTGCTGCCCTCTGCCACAAAAAGACAGTCACTGCAGCCTGACAGGAAAAACAGAGCCAGTAGCAGAGCTTCCAAACTATTTCTGAAAGATATAAAACTATAACAATGAGACGTCCATCAAATAATTCCCGGAATACCGTTTTAGCCGTGACAGTTATCCCCCTCTTTGTCAGCCTGTTGAGTCTTGCTTCCAGGAATTTCAAGTGCAGACGCAGCACTTCTGTGTCCCAATGTGTGTTTCATTTGGGCTCAAACACACATGTGGCTCAAATATGTGGCCCAGCTAGTGCTCCAACAGAAACAGACTGTGATCCAGCGAGGTTCCTAATGTGCACCTCGCTGGAACGTGCCACACTGACACCAAACTAAGTCAGACAGGGCCACGTGTTAGAAAATTTAACACACATTCTTCAGAAGCTCAGTCACAGCCCTCTGCAGATGAGTCCATGCTGAATCAGGAGGACAAAAAACAACAGTCTGATTAACCCAAAAGGAAATATTGGCAGCTTAAGATGACTGCAATTATTTTAATCCTTTTTAATCTTTATGACGTGGAGTAAAAACACACTGGATCAAAGAGTTACTCATACTAAAAGTGAAACTACAGTTTCCATAAAACACAATCCTGACCAACAACATGTCACATTTATATAAAAATGAGCCTACTTCTTACTTGATTTATCACCTCAGTAAACATTATCATTATAAGTTTATGGTCTCAGTTTCAAGTTTTCTTCAATACATTATTTGAGAAGTTGATGTTTTTTATACTATGGTCCCATTTAGAGTGAAATAGAAGATAAAGCAGGCTATGCTTTAGGCCAGGGGTCTCAAACTCAAATTACCTGGGGGCCACTGGAGGCAGTATCAAAATGACCAAAAAAGGACACAAAATTACTAAAAAAAGACACAAAACGACAGAAAAAAAACTAAATTACTTAACAAAGACACAAAATGACCAAAAAAAGACACAAAATGACCCCAAAAAAGACACAAAATTATTTAAAAAAGACACAAAATGACCAAAAAATACACAGAATTACCAAAAACAGACACAAAATGACAGAAAAAACCTAAATTACTTAAGAAGAAACAAAATGACCAAAAAAAGACACAGAATTACCAAAAATACACTGAATTACCAAAAAAGACACAAAATTACCAAAAAAGACACATAATTACCAAAAAAGACACACAATTATTTAAAAAAAGACACAAAATTTCCCAAAAAAGTAATTAAAGGGACCTTTCACACACAACATGGTAAAGCACCATTCATATAAAACTCACATTAAACTTTCATATCAAGGTGGGGGCCACAAAATATTGTCACGAGGGCCACAATTGGCCCGCGGGCCACGAGTTTAAGACCCCTGCTATAGGGCGTGGCTACAGTATGACTAACAGGTCACTACCACTCATAATGGAACTTTGACCTTTGACCTATTTCAGTGTGTTTTCACTTCACAAAAAGCTCACAATGTCAATCCTAAAAACAAGTCTTTAGACAATAAGATAATTAAATAAGCACATAATAATATTACTAATAATTAAATAAGCACATAAAGCTATGATCAGTAGGTAAATTATACTCAAAACAATATAATTAAGATACTTTTGCTAGATAGAAGAAGAAAATACTTGGTAAGCTTCATGTTTTTTGCAGTGTTAGGTTCATATTGTACATCCACAATGTTTATCCATAGCTGATTTCACCCCAGGGTGTTAAAATATTGTGTGTGTTTGTGTCTTTCTCAGTCAGGTCATGTGTGACGGTTTGATCCGGAGGGACACATCACAGAGGGAGGGGCGCTCCACAGATCTGGGTGTAGCGTGGCTCTGGGAGGATTCAGACAAATCTCTTTGGCCGGATCGGCAGACAGAC
Organism: Centropristis striata; assembly: GCF_030273125.1. NCBI lineage: Eukaryota > Metazoa > Chordata > Actinopteri > Perciformes > Serranidae > Centropristis > Centropristis striata. The sequence goes on from NC_081520.1 coordinate 19,228,388, forward strand.
AGTCTGTTAATATTAGAGTATTTAGTCCGGGATGTTTGCATCCGTGTGTGTGTGTGTTGTCATGGCGTGTAAAGACTCAGGTTGGCTGGAGAGAACAGCACGGCTGTTAAAGACACATACACTATAAAAAATGCTTAAGACACAAAATGACAGAAAAAAGACACAAAATGACAGAAAAAAACTAAATTACTTAAAGAAGAAACCAAATGACCAAAAAAGACACAGAATAATTAAAAAAGGCACAAAATGATTAAAAAAGACACAAAATTATTTAAAAAAGACACAAAATTATTTAAAAAAGACACAAAATTACTAAAAAGAAGACACAAAATGATTAAAAAAGACACAAAATTATTTAAAAAAGACACAAAATTACCAAAAAAGACACAAAATTATTAAAAAAATACACAAAATTATTAAAAAAGACACTAATTTATTTTAAAAAGAAACAAAATTACCAAAAAGTAATCCACATACAGCACGGTAAAAAATGCTTGTGAAATTACAGTAAAACACTGCCAAATTGCATGAGAAATAGGGTGTAAAATAAAAAATTTAGTATCATTATCACTGTAGTAGATGCTCTTAATTACCGTAAATACTGTAGAAAACACCGTTTTTTCATGTAAAATTTAAGGAGTAACACCATAATGTCACAAGGACACAATGGCCCTAAAAATAAAGGCACTATTGAGTCAAAATTACAGTTTTTGATGATATTTACATTTAAATTTACAGTAGAAAACCCACTCACTGTCATTTTTACGGTGAAGTCCTGGCAACCACAGCTGTCAGTATTTTACCGTAAATTAAAAAGATTTTTCTTTACAGTGTACAAAAGCAGACCTTCTATTTAGATTTCTATTTTAGATTTGGACTGTAAACTTAATGGTGTTTGTGTGTTTGTGTGTGTGTGTGTGTGTGTGTGTGTGTGTGTGTACTTGTACTCCAATCATAGTGAGGACCAGAATTAGTTCTTAACTAACTGAATGAGGACATTACAGGTGGACCTCACTTCTTCAAAGGCCCTAAAAATGTTTGAAGGTTCGGACTTGGTTTCAGTTTCAAGTTTAGGTTAAGGGTCAAGGGTCAGGGGCTACAAATTCATTACATTAATGATGTGTCCTCAAAAAGATAGAAGTACAAAGATGCGTGTTTGTGAATTCTCGTACTTCCTAAACAGTGAGGACCATGGCTTTAACCAGCGAACTGAGGACATTTTTTCTTTAAAAGCCTGTTTTAGGGTTAAGACTTGATTCTAAGGTTCAGGTTATAATTAGGTTTAGGTTATGTGGTAAATCTCAGCAAATGCAACTGCTGAATCTGGTACCTGTTGCACAGATTAAAGCAAATAATGTGTTATTATTCACAAAATCTTGTTTTTAAAGATGCAACTTTTTGGCCCCAATGATGCTCTAACCACAAGCACTTAGAGCAACTTTTAAAAGTTACATTAGTGTTTAAGGTATCCACAAAGTAAGTTTAACTTAAGTGTGTGTCAAGTGGTCCAAAGGAAGATAGAAAAATCAGAAAGTGTGTATATAGTTAAGTCCCCACGAAGCGAAGCGGCCCCTGGTCAGGTGAGGGACTCTACTTTGTCTGATTGACAATTTGAAGTGATATCTGTGTTTCTGGCTGCTCCAGTATGTTACCTAACTTTTTTCAGGGCTGTGGATCCTTCAGAAAGGGCGGTCCCCATGTTGCATGTTCTAGTCTTGTGTCCCCACGATGTGCCATAGACAAGCCTGTGTGTGTGTGTGTGTGTGTGTGTGTGTGTGTGTGTGTGTGTGTGGTCTTGTACTTCCTACATAGTGAGGACCGGAACGCGTTCTTAACCAACAGAGTGAGGACAATTTTGCGGTCCTCACTTCTTTCTTCCAGATCCAGGCTGCTGTGCTGTGGTTGACCTCAGACTTTGTTTTGGACGAAGCAGGAAAAATGGCAGCTAGGTCTGAAATTAAAAGCATTTAATTGAATTATGTCAGTGTAAATGATACAAGCCACGACTTGATGTCTGTCTAACGGCTCCTCAGAGTAACGGCTCCTCCATGAGAAAACTTTTTACATCCACTACTCCAGGTTAAACTGTCTACCATCGCCCAAACATGTGGGAATTCTACTTTTGCATGGAATTTCACTTTAAGGATCTGTATTCCATAAAAATGTGCAAGGGAGCCATAAGAGAGCTTCCAAAGTAACCCTCAAACTAGCCGTATAATTTACTACTCTGACAAATAGCTCTTTAGAGTGTCTGCTCTGATGACAGGACATATACCAGCTTTAAATAGACTTAACATGCTCTCACTGAAGAAATACTCACAGAACATTTGAAAAACATCTGATTAAAGTGTGTGGTTGCACAGTATCAGCAGCAGCACTGGATCTATCGCAGTAAACTGTAAAAAACAAAAAAAAACTGTTGTTTTTACGGTAAAAAAAAACTGGCAGCTGTGGTTGCCAGAACTTTACCGTAATAAATACGGTGCAACTTTTTGTAATATTACGGTAAAATGATATTAGCACTGTTGATTTCACATTTAAGATTGCCATTTTATTCCATATTTCACTGCATGAATTTACCATTAAATATTACTGTTATATAATAAATATGGTAGAACTTTTTCTGCTATTACATTAAAAAATATTTGTATTATTATTTTTTAAAGATTATTTTTTTGGCATTTTATTGCTTTATTTGATAGAGACAGATAGAAAGGGGGAGACAGAGGGGAAGACATGCAGCAAAGGGACCTCTGGCCGGATTCGAACCCGGGTCCGCTGCAGTAAGCACACGGCCATGTGGTAAGCGCTCTACCAGTGTGAGCCACCGGGACGCCCCAATATTTGTATTATTGATTTTATGTTGGTAATTTGTTTTGTTTTTTTAATGTTTCCATCAAAATAAAAATGTTTTGCTTTATAATTGACATGAAAATACTGTATAATATAAAGATTTTGCCAAGAAATATTAGTGTTTTACTGTACAATTGACAGTATCTAATAAAAATTTGTACTTTATTCTGTATAAATTCCTTTAAAATATCATACACTGTAAAAAAAAAAAAAAAGACAACTGTTGTTTTTACGGTAAAAAACCAGCAGCTGTGGTTGCCAGAACTTGCTACAACTTTTTCTAATATTACGGTAAAATGATATTAGCACTTTTGATTTCACGTTTAAGATTGCCATTTTATTCCATATTTTACCGTAGGGAATAAAACGATTTTCCATCAAAAGAAACACTGTTCTGCCATATTATTGACAAGAAAATACTTTATAAATGAAAATGCATAAATTAAAGATTTTAACTTTAAATATTACAATATATTTTTGTTAAAGATATGGCGTTTAGTACATTTAACAGTGAGAAAAAAGTATTTTGACAAAAAATAAATGCAAAAATTACAGTGATGGCTTGTATTACAGTATATTTTTGGTACAAACAAGGTGCCAGAGTATTTTACAGTAGAGTAATGTTGTTGTTTTTTAAAGTAAATTTTTTTTTTATTTTGTGCCTTTTTTTATTCATTTTACATCCTTTTTTTGGGTAATTTTTTATATTTTTTTAATTCATTTTACATTCTTTTTTTAGTAATTTTGTGTCTTTTTTTGTTCATTTTACATCCTTTTTTAGTAATTTTGTGTCTTTTTTTGTTCATTTTACATCCTTTTTTAGTAATTTTGTGCCTTTTCAATTAATTTTACATCCTTTTTTTAGTAATTTTGTGCCTTTTTAATTCATTTTACATCCTTTTTTAGTAATTTTGTGCCTTTTCAATTAATTTTACATCCTTTTTTAGTAATTTCGTGTCTTTTTTATTTAGCATTGTATAAATAAAGGTGTTGCATTAAATATAACTGTGTTTCAGTTTTTTTTTTAAAAAGGTAACAAAAAAAATAGTAATTTTGTGTCTTTTTTTATTCATTTTACATCTTACACTTTTTTTTTTACTAATTTTGTGTTTTTTGTTCCAAACATGGTGCCAGTGTATTTAACAGTGGAGTAATTAAAAAAAAAAAACTGTAAAAAAAAAAAATACAGTTTGGGCTGATATATACATTTACTGTGTTTCAAAGTGTATAAATAAAGGTTTTGCATTAAATATAACTGTGTTTCAACGTATACTTCAGGGAAAACAATAGTTAGCGATAGCTCAACTGGCTCTAATGCATTTTGAAGCTGATGCTTCCAGCTGCTGACATTATCATTGTCAAACTCACCTTATTTCCATTTTATATTCAATGAAAACACTTTGGAGAGAGCTGGGAGAGAAGAATGGCTCTGGCTCCAAGGTATGTATGTATATATATATATATATATATATATATATATATATATATATATATATATATATATATATATATATATATATATATGTAGCGGGCTGCCTGCCCCAGATGCTCTGCAGCTGCACACAGATACAATAAAATTTCAGCTTGTTCTATAAATACCACAACCAGCTGCTTCCAGTTAATGTCATACGATGATTAAAAAAACGCTACAGATTAACCGTTCGCTATCAGCCATTGAGCAATAATGTCCCTTTGTGTTATTACAAACCAGTCCCTTTAAACCAGGGGCCACAGGGTGACAGAGAGAGGTCCCAGCTAATATATGAGAGGCTTAAACTCATCTGACAAGAAATGGATTATGAGCTATTTTGCCTGCAGGGGCTCCCCCGGGACTCAGCCTTTGTGTGTTTTTTGTGGTGTCTGTCTTGTTGCTTTCGTTTATGTGGAGTTGTAGAAGGAATAATATGCGGAGGTCATAGATGTGGAGAGTGACAGCATCGTCCCCCGGGGAGTCTCCTGTTACCTGATAATGCCTCCCAGTCGTCAACATCACTTTTTTACCTTTTCTGATATCTTTCTCACAGTTCAACAAACAAACAAATATACAGACACTTTCTATTTCACTCAGGAGTTCTCAAAACCAGCTGGCAGACACAGTAACAGCAACATTTACACAATATAATGCAACTCACTGCAGTACATTTTTACGTTGAATAGTGTCAGAGAGGTGATTTAGAGGCCTCAGTTTGGGGTACTTTCAAATATTAAATTACATTTTAAAATGTTTCTGCTATCAGGGTGAACTGAAGCTGTACACTGCAAAAAGGTGTGTCTAATAACCAGATAAAAACACTAAATCTGAGGAAAATGATCTTGCTCCTTATCAGACACAATGTGTCAAAGATCAGATAGTATTTAGTGCATAGACTGTATATAAATAATGGAGGTAGTCACCGTGACGTCACACGTTGGTTTGTGGCCCGTTGGAAGCCTCGAGTTCAGCGCTACACTCGTCTCCATCTTGTTTCCGATACGGGGAGCAGACCATATCTGGACTGTGGAGGAGGAGAGGGATCTGATCACTGACTACAGCCTCTCTACACCTCAACCTGACTGAGAGAAGCTGCTGCTAATTCATGTTAGCATTAACTGGAGCATTAACTGGGATGTTAGTTTTGTCAAAAAACAAAAACAAAATGTACGTTACTGACCTCAGAAAACTGAGCAGCGACTCCTTGGAGTGTCTGTTAGTCCAACCAAACACTGAACAAGACATTTTTACTGAACAAGACGTCCAAATAAACTGTCATGAAGTGAAAATACAGTGAAAGGGTCAAAGTTATGAGGCCAAACCAGTAAACGTCCTCTTTTCTATCTATATAACGTTATATATAACTTTATTGACACGTTGCCGTGGATACACATTGTTCTACTTCTCTCCTGATGACGGCTCGTCTTGTTAGTGACCTGTCAATCAAAGGTAGCCACGCCCCAAATCAAACGATTCTTTATCTTCTATTTTCTTCTAAATGGGGGCCATTATTAGGGCCTCGGGGCAATCGCACCGAGCACTGGTCCCATACAGCAATAGCTGTAGGGACCAGTGCTCGGGGCATAATTTCACCTAGAGACTCCATTTAAACTTTAAACAGTAGACACAAGTCTTGTGTATCGGTGTATTAATCCACGTTTCCTTCCTTCCTTCCTTCCTTCCTTCCTTCCTTCTTTCTTAATTTTTTCCTTCCGTCCTTCCTTCCTTCCTTCCTTCTTTCCGTCCTTCCTTCCTTTCTTTCCTCCATTCCTCCCTTCCAGACAAATATGAACAGAGAAAGTCTAACCTGGTTAAAATATTAAAAAATGATGCTCCCTTATCGGACACAATGTGTCAAAGATCAGATAGTATTTAGTGTTATAGACAGGGTCCAACCTTCCTTCCTTCCTTCCTTCCTTCCTTCCTTCCTTCCTTCCTTCCTCCCTCCCTCCTCCCTCCTCTCTCTAACCCCTGCCTCTCTCTCTCGGTGGGACCTCGTGAGGACCCTAGCTTCTTGTTTAGGGTGGGTTTCTTTCAGTCGGACCACTCCTCTCCTCTAATCACTACAGACTTCTTTCCAAATTGCAATTACAGATAAACAGAGCTGCTGATGGGGACGGGTGATTGCTCTGGCCGTAGCGAGCCACTATCTGGCATCAGCCTAATTGTCACAAACAATCTGCCTGGTTTCTTTACCCTCGCTACCACAGAGTGATTGCGCTGAGCACACTTGAGGGGCAAAACCATTTATGAGTGGCTCATTTGGGACCACTTTGAAGTGTTCTCTAGTGTTTCTCAAGAAAATGTTGCTCTCCTCAGCCGTCTGCGTTTGGGGATGGTCTCTAAACAGTTGTTTTAGTCTCCGACCATAAACAGCCTCCGTTTAGACTCATTTTGATTCGTCATCACAGATAGAAAGAGACGATGACACACTGAATCTGATGTTTGATGTTCATTTCCCAGGATGCTGCCAAGGAATCCTTTTGTTTTTCCATCATTTACTGCCCTAACTTTTCTACATTTTCTACATTCACACTGCAAAAAAAAGGTGTCTAAAAACCAGATAAAACAGTAAATCTGAGGCAAATGATCTTGCTGCATGGACAGATAATTTACCTTGACAAGGTTTCTTAAATTAAGATTATAAAAATCTAGAAATAAGCATGTTGAACACTTAAAATAAGAAATAAACTCTTAAAACCAGATAAATTAAAGCTGCCAGCAGCGATGAACTGGCCCGAGCAGAGTGACCTGATGATTGGTTCTTACCAAGATAAAAAAAAAACTTTTTGTGTCTTTTTTGTGTCATTATTTGGTCATTTTGTGTCTTTTTACATCTTCTTTTGGTCACAAAATGACCAAAAAAGACATACAAAATGTACAAAGAGATAAATTAAGGCTGACAATTATTTGTTTCTTACCAAGATAAAAAAAAAAACCTTGAGATTTAGAAGTTTTAGTTAATTTATCTTGTTTTAAGAGTTAATTTCTTATTTTAAGTGTTCAACATGCTTATTTCTAGATTTAATAATCTTAATTTAAGAAATCTTGTCAAGGTAAATTATCTGTCCATGCAGCAAGATCATTTCCCTCAGATTTAGACTTTTAATCTTGTTTTTACACCTTTCTGCAGTGCAGGAAAGACTTCAGCAACACGTTGCTTCACATTCCTCCACTTCATGAATAATTGCACATGTGGGAGCTGCCCAGTGAAACATTCTCTGTTTGGATCAGGTACGTTCCTTGCTCAAGGGTCCGTCGCCATTAGCCAAGAATTTTTCCTACTCCCGTGATAAACCAGCAACCTTCCTGTCACAAGCCTGTTTTCACCGCCATGATCCCCTATTTAGAATTATATGAGTCCCACAGTTTCACAAGGCCTCATTCTGCCCAGATGTCAATTTAAGTAAATGTGTGACATGGGACCAGTCTGTGGCTTTACACTCACTACGACTACACTGAAAAAAATGAGTGACATTTACTTAAAAACAACTAGGCTAGTTTTTCCACACAGAAAGTGTTTGTAATCTTTACTCAGGCTGTTTCTAATTCATTGAAATACTTACAAATTCCAAATTTCAACCCTAGAGAATATTGGAGGATATTACATACAGCCAGAATGAGTAAACAAAAAAAACATACGGACCCGGGGGAGGGGGGTAATATTTTGAGAAAAAAGTTACAAATTTATGACAAAAAAAATCTCAAATTAAAGGTAAAAAAAGTTACAAATTCATGAGAAAAAAAATCTAAAATTTGTGACCAAAAAATCTAAAATTAACTGATGAAGCCAATGAACTGGTTTAGTGAATATTACTTGGAACGAATGATTCAATTTACATACAAAACTGAGGACACATAATAACAAACAATCACTAAGTAATGCACCACATGAAAAACGGATATCTCAAGGTAAAAGCACTGAATTCGTATATCTTTGAAGAATTTATATAGATGATTGAAATAATAATTACAAGGCCAAAAAAATATTTTTTTTCAGTGTACACAGACTCTTTAACTGGGATTAAAAAAGCTGTTTTCTCCACATGTGAGTGAGAAACAGGTTGACCTCGTCCTCTCTTCTTCCCTCAGTGAATCCCTCCCTCAGCAGAAAGAAACAGGAAATGACCCGACTCAAACAGGAAGTGCTGCAAGGTGACCAGTAGCAGTCTACGGGGAGCTGGGGATGGTTTTCTGTGTGCATGTGTGAGACAGAGAGAGTCTCTTCTACCTCTGGTCCTGCTGCTACACTGTTTTAGCAGTTTGGGGCAGGAAACAGCTGTGGAGAGCGAGGCAGAGGTTAAAGTCTGCACACAGCCGTTTGAGGGTTACACTGCGCCGTTTGCCAAAATCAATCAAATCGCACGAAGCTGGGCTTTTACTGAGCTAGAAAACCACATCATGTTAGCACATTGACACAGAGGCCGGCTCCAGCGCGCTGTCACTCATTCTGCACCATACGTGGCCACCCGAGGAAAGAGGATCTATACATGCAGTCAAAGGATTATTTAACTCTGTGAATGCACTGCAAAAAGGTGTTTAAAAACCAGATAAAACAGTAAATCTGAGGGAAATGATCTTGCTGCATGGACAGATAATTTACCTTGATAAGATTTATTAAATTAAGATTATCAAATCTAGAAATAAGCATGTTGAACACTTAAAATAAGAAATTAACTCTTAAAACAAGATAAATTAACTAACACTTCTAAATCTAAAGTTTTTTTTTATCTTGGTAAAAAACAAATAATCATCAGGTCACTCTGCTCGGGCCAACTTTTTATGTCTTTTTTGGTCATTTTGTGACCAAAAGAAGATGCAAAAAGACACAAAATGACACAAAGAAAGACACAAAAAGTTGAAAATGACCAAAAAGGAAACAAAAGACCAAAAAGGAAACAAAAGACCAAAAAAAGACATAAAAAGACAAAAAAAAAACCCACCAAAAAAACCCTCACCAAAAGACATAAAATCCCCAAAAAAAGACACAAAAACATAAAAAAAAAAACACCAAAAAGAGACACAAAAAGTTTTTTTTTATCTTGACATGAAACAAATAATCATCAGGTCACTCTGCTCGGGCCAGTTCATCGCTGCTGGCAGCTTTAAAAAATCTTGTTTTAAGAGTTAATTTCTTATTTTAAGTGTTCAACATGCTTATTTCTAGATTTAACAATCTTAATTTAATAAATCTTGTCAAGGTAAATTATCTGTCCATGCAGCAAGATCATTTCCCTCAGATTTACTGTTTTATCTGGTTTTTAGACTAAACACCTTTTTTTTTTGCAGTGTGCAAAATCTGGCAAAGTTTTATGAACTAATTTATGAGCTTTATCAAGATGAAAGTGGCCCTGAATGAATGAGCAAAATATCAAGCAGATGAGGAGTAAAAGTGACACGAAGACGAATGAAGTCCTGATGAGGAGACGACAGAGTCGCTGGAACGTTTTTGAGCCTCGAAGCTTCAACGACGACGTGTCACTTTCTGGGTGAATTAGTCACACCCCTCGCCGCCCGCGCGACCCGGCCCGGCCGGCCACATCACCACAATCCACTGGGTGGCTTCCTCTGTGGCTCTCTGCCCTGACAGTTAACATGTCTCCCACTAATGGAAACCATCACACTGCACACTGATGGATGGAAGTGTTTATGTGAGCATGTGAGCAGAGAATGTACAGCATGTTGACAGACGCCTGAAGCACATTACATTAATATTCCCAGGACTCACCTGGACTCTTCTACCTGGAGCTGCTCCCTGCAGAGCTGTGGCATTCTGGGCTGCAAGTCCCCAGAGTCTGTTGTCAGCTCTGTCAGGTAAAGGTGAAATGTGACACTCGTATAAAGCCTGTGGGACAAAATAATGAAGACTGGCAGAGCTGACTTGGATTAGAGCATGGGCCTCAAACTCGCGGCCCGCGGGCCAATTGCGGCCCTCGTGACGATTGTGGCCCCCACCTTGATATGAAAGTTTAATGTGAGTTTTATATGAATGGCACTTTACTGTGTTGTTTGTGGAAGGTCCCTTTAATTACTTTTTTTGGTAATTTTGTGACTTTTTTAAAATAATTTTGTGTCTTTTTTGGGTCATTTTGTGTCTTTTTTAGTAATTTTGTGTCTTTTTTAAAGTAATTTTGTGTATTAAATTAATAGTAAATTGTGTACTCTTAAAACAAGATAAATTAAAGCGATGAACTGGCCCGAGCAGAGTGCACTGCAAATTATTTGTTTCTTACCAAGATGAAAAAAAAACTTTGGATTTAGAAGTGTTAGATAATTTATCTTGTTTTAAGAGTTAATTTATTATTTTAAGTGTTCAACATGCTTATTTCTAGATTTAATAATCTTAATTTAAGAAATCTTGCCAAGGTAAATTATCTGTCCATGCAGCAAGATCATTTCCCTCAGATTTACTGTTTTATCTGGTTTTTAGACTAAACACCTTGGTTCAATTCAATAAAAGTAAAGTTTTTAATAATTGTTTTTAAATAATTTTAAAAATCTTTTTTGGTAATTTTGTGACTTTTTTTTTTGGTAATTTTGTGTCTTTTTAAAATAATTTTGTGTCTTTTTTTGGTCATTTTGTTTCTTTTTAAAGTAATTTTGTGTCCTTTTCTATCATTTCGTGTCTTTTTGGTAATTTGGTGTCTTTTTTGGTCATTTTGTTTCTTTTTTTTAAGTATTTTAGTTATTTTTCTGTCATTTTGTGTCTTTTTTTTAGTCAAGGTAAATTATCTGTCCATGCAGCAAGATCATTTCCCTGAGATTTAGTGTTTTTATCTGGTTTTTAGACACACCTTTTTTGCAGTGTGCAGGGATCAATAAAGGCTGACTCAACATTTTGGTTTCCTTTTATAAATCCAGTCAATTAACTTTAAATCATATATCTAAATGGAAACACTATGTTCCATATTAGACTTCAGAGCCTCAGAAACTTGTGTTAACATCTTTATTCACTCATATATCCACACAGTGAAGAAGGATCTCTAAAACACCATGTTTGTTATATAGTCGTTCCTCCTGCTCCTCTCCTCCTGATCACAGAGCGTCCAACACACAGTTTCATATCTGAATGTTGATGTTGTTTAGTGAAACATAACACAAACAGTGTAACCTGGCAGAGACGAAGACAGAGAAAGAGTGTGAGGGAATGAAAGTAGCATCTGTTGATGTGATTAAACAGCCATGTGTGTGTGTGTGGGGGGGGACGTCTCTCCATCTGCATATCACATTAAAAACAAGTAAAAAGGCTCCAGCGTTACCTAAATAATGCATTCATCTCATTCTTCTGCTCATCCTCCACTGGGGAGATGATTCCAGAGCCTGGCTGACATCTAGTGCCTACCTATCTTTAGGAGTTTTAAAGTGGCTACAAGGTTTCATTTTCCAATAATATTCAAATAGTTTCCAGTGAATATAAATGTTCAATGTGTATGTGCTGGATGGTGTGGTACCTTATGAAAAGTAAGTGTTTTGTGGAGTTGCAGACAAATACATACTTCCTACTGCACAAGTCTGATAAACATGACCAAAAAGACACAAATGACCAAAAAAAAGACACAAAATGACCTTAAAATGACAAAATTTGACTCAAAATGACAAAAAAAATTACCAAAAAATGACACAAAATGACTAAAAAAATACACAATGATCAAAAATGACACAAAATGACTAAAAAGGTATACAAAATTACAATAAAAAAACACAAAATGACTAAAAAAGACACAAAATGATCAAAAATGACACAAAATGACAAAAAACGACACAAAATGATAAAAAATAACACAAAATGACAAAAAATGACACAAAAGACACAAAATGACTTAAAAAAGACACAAAATTATCAACAGTTTTCCTCATATGTTGTACATATTGTAATTTTTCCAGCCTCTCCTCCACTCTCCTGGAGATGATTCCAGAGCGTGTCTGACATCTAGTGGCTGGACGTGGAGCTGCATGTCCTGACAGATGTGTTGTTGCTGGTTGTGGTTGTATCTGTCATTTCCTGGATCCTCTGTGCGTGTTGAGAGATGCTGCAGAGCTTTAGCTCACCAGATGGACTCAAACCTGCTGGATTTGAGGGCTAAGCGCTCGCCGTGACAATCTGCTCTTTAATGGTTCTAAAACCTCTTTTATTTTCCTCCTCTCACATTATTGTTTCTCTCTGCTGCTGTTTCACTTACACACATTTACACTACAGGACAAAAGTTTGGAAGCAACTTCAATTTTCTGATTACAATGTCTTTCTTAAAAAAAACTGTATGGATTCTTTGGATTTTTGGACTTTACCTTTATTGAATTGAACCAAGGTGTTTAGTCTAAAAACCAGATAAAACAGTAAATCTGAGGGAAATGATCTTGCTGCATGGACAGATAATTTACCTTCACAAGATTTATTAAATTAAGATTGATGAATGTAGAAATAAGCATGTTGAACACTTAAAATAAGAAATTAACTCTTGTTAATTTACGATAACTATGATATTTAAAATACTTTCAGAATGAACAAACTCAGAAACAGGATCTACTTTTATGTAAACAAGCTCTATTGGCCCTAAATTTATTATTACTATATTCAAGTACATTTACTATTTCGAGTTACTTGCACTTTTCTTGAGTATTTCCATTTTATGTAACTTTATACTTCTACTCCACTACATTTAGCTGGCAGCTTCAGTTACCAGCTACTTTTTGTTGTCAAGATTTAACATGAAAAATATGATAAACTTAAATAAATACATCAATACAAATCATCTAATAATATATTTAGAATATATAAAACAATCTGAGTGGGTCCATTCTGCATAACGAGTACTTTAACTTTTGATACTTTGAGTTTGAGACCCCTTTAATATAACATCAAGTTCAAGTAAAAGTCCTGCATTCAAAAGTACTCAAATTACCTGGGGCCCGCTGGAGGCAGTATCACAATGACCAAAAAAAGACACAAAATTACAAAAAAAAGACACAAAATTACTAAAAAAGACACAAAATGACCAAAAATACACAGAATTACCAAAAAATACATAGAACTATTAAAAATGACTAAAGGTGTATTTTAACTGGGAGGATTTAAAACTATACTATCATATGCAAATAATATTCTGAAATCACTGATATAACTGTGTGTGAGATGTCATTTTTCATTTTGTACAGTTACAGCTGCAGACCTGCTACACTCGTGTTTTGAGTTGTTGTTCAGATATCTTGATAATACTATCATAATCACGTGGTAAACAATGTGATGTCATGATTCTGTATATATATCTCTCTCTGTAACTGTTTCCTCCTATGATCATCTGCCCACTGACATCAACCACATCCTTTATATTTCTCTCTTTTCTTTGGACAGGGAGGAGAGTCACAGACAAAGAACAAAAGGAGCTTTTTTTTTTTCTTAAGAGACCCTTGAAATGAATGAAATATGACATATTCCTTTTAGAATGCCATTGTAACATGCCAGAGGACTGTTTGTGTGTGTTTCTCCTCCTCCTCCTCTCTGTCTCCTCCCAGGTGTTAACCAGCTGACCAATCAGAGGAGGTGTATTCAGGCTGAAATAGGACCATTGTGACGATCACCAGCGGCCATCTTGTCCTTGTTGTGTCTTTGTCTGTGAGACTGGGTTTTTTTTTTCATTTGACATTTAAATTTGACTTGTTAGTGCTATTTAGTGGGGTTGGGACTAGGTAACTTGGGGTTCCCTGTACATTTGCACTCACGTAGTTGACTTTCTGTTTCTCCACTAGGTTTATTGGTTGTGCCACCCTTGTATTGTTTTGAAAAGCCTTTTTGTAGAGTAACACAATTCACTCTGGATTTCCACCCTGACTCATCTCATCTGAAAGTCTATTTAGCCTACCTATCTTTAGGAGTTTTAAAGTGGCTACAACGTTCCATTTTACAATAATATTCTAATAGTTTCCAGTGAATATCAATGTTCAATGTGTATGTGCTGGATGGTGTAGTACCTTATGAAAAGTAAGTGTTTTATGGAGTTGCAGACGAATACATACTTCCTACGGGCACTGCACTAGTGGATAAACACGAATGGTGTAAAAGGGACCAAAAAGACACAAATGACCAAAAAAGACACAAAATGATTGAAAAAAGACACAAAAGGACAAAAAGAAGACACAAAATGACAAAAAAAACCACAAAATAACTAAAAAAAGACACAAAATGAGCAAAACAGACACAAAATGACTAAAAAAGACACAAAATTATCAAAACAGTTTTCCCCACATATTGTACATATTGAAGTATTGTCTTTTTTTTTCAGCCTCTCCTGTCCTCTCCTCTCTGCTCTGTGTAAACAGCCTCTCAATGTTCAATGTGTATGCGCTGGATGATGTGGTTCCTTATGAAAAGGAAGTGTTTTATGGAGTTGCAGACGTTGTAGTGTGGCATTTAATGTATGAATACATGCTTCCTACTGGCACTGCACTAGTACATCACAATGCACAATGTAAATGCACAACATTTATTATCATTATCATGTTAAACTGGAGAATAATGTGCTAAAAGTTAATGCAGGTAATCATGTTTTCTCTGTTTGATATATGTTGCTGTGAGGAGATTGTTTTTTCCTCATTTTAATCATTTAAAGTATTTCCAATCCCACCAGGTTATTATGTACTGATACACTGATACAGCGTATCAGAGTATTGAAATGTTCCTTGTTGGTGCATTCTGCTAAATGAGGAGCGTTTGTTCCCAAACGGAGATGTTTCATTACTCCTACAATGATTTTTCAATATTGAGCAATAAGTGCTTTGCAGAAAAAACAAGAAATGATTCCAGGTATAACTCATAACTCACAACAAAGCAAAGCACGGGCAGAATGGGTAATTTAGTGAAGCACATCAGGTAATTTCAGATAGTTTATTCTAACAAATAGAAATAGTGAAATCAGCATTTTTGCATGCTGAGAATTGAATCAGGACTATTTCATTTGAAGCAAAAGGCTGACTCCCTATTTTTAGCACACTCAGAACTCTGAAAAATTCATAAACATATGGCACATTTAAAGCTGCAACCTAAAGACAGCTCCCATATTTCATCATTTAGCCTAAACCCAGGGGCTCAGCAGGCTGCAGGCTAGAGCTGCTTCTGACTCAACTCCTGCCAGCTCTGTGTGATTTTGACTTTTTGTACCCATAACAGAGAGAAGAAATCCTCCCCGTAGCCCTGTCTTGGGTTTCGAAGAAATCTCTCCATATGTAGGCAAAAACAAACACACACATGCACACAAACAACAACTAATCAATGTGAAGTTTGTGCCGGAGCAAAACGGTGAACTTTCAATCTTGTCCACAACCTAAAAATCAATTCAGTGTCAAGTTATGCTTCAGTTGCTAAAGCAAAGCAAAACAAACAACAGAAAGACATCAGCAGAGAATTGGAAAGTCAAATAAATCACCCTTATCAGTTTCAAACAGAGGGAGCCACTGAATCATCCTGCTGCCAAACAAGACCTTGTTTTTGTACCTTTAATTAGACATTTGCCTTTTAAAAGTCAGCACTTGGCAGCCGCGTGGCCTCGAAACGGCCAAAATAAAAACAAAACCGGAGGAATGATGCCCTCAGATGTGTCCGACCACTGCTGACAGGAGATACGGGAGATTTTCACTCGTTCATTTAGTCAAAGAAAGTCGACACAATGTGGAACCCAAAGGATTCTGGGACGGCCAACGAGCATAACGGCAGAATAAACGGCTGCTTTTTGGCCCTTCGGTCATCCTGCATCCTAGGATGTCATTCACATCATGGTGCACTGTAAAAAAACAAAAACTGTTTAAAGTGGCTACAAGGTTCGATTTTGGATGGATGGTGTGGTACCTTATGAAAAGTAAGTGTTTTGTAGAGTTGCAGACAAATACATACTTCCTACTGCACGAGTCTGATAAACATGAATGGTGTAAAAGGAACCAAAAAGACCCAAATGACCAAAAAAAGACACAAGATGACGAGAAAAAGACACAAAATGGCTAAAGAAAAGACACAAAATGACTAAAAAAATGAAACTAAATGATAAAAAATGACACAAAATGACCAAAAAAGACACAAAATTACAAAACTAAAAAAAGTTGTTTTTACGGTAAAAAAAAACCCAGCAGCTATGGTTGCCAGAACTTTATCGTAATAAATACGGTGCAACTGTTTTTAATATTACGGTAAAATGATATTAGCACTGTTGATTTCACGTTTAAGATTGCCATTTTATCCCATATTTTGCCATAAAAAATAAAACGTTTTCCCATCAAAATATCAGCAAAAACTGTAGTTTTAGGGTAATTGTGTCCTTGTGACATGATGGTATTTCTTCTTTAATTTTACATGAAAAAAAACAGTTTTCTACAGTTTAGAATTTTTGTTCTATTCTTTGATTTACGGTAATTAAAAGAGTGTTTTTGTTTGTAAAAAACAGCAGCTGTGGTTGCCAGAACTTTACCGTTATAAATATAGTGCAACTTTTTCTAATATTATGGTAAAATGATATTAGCACTGTTGATTTCACGTTTAAGATTGCCATTTTATTCCATATTTTACCGTAAAAAAAAAAAAAAAGTTTTTCCATCAAAAGAAACGCTGTTCTGCCATATAATTGACAAGAAAATACTTTATAAATGCTGCATAAAATACAGATTTTACCATTAAATGTTACAGTATATTTTTGTTAGAGATATGGTCACAAAATTACTGAAAAAGGTCGTAATATTAATTTAAAAAATACATTACTCCACTGTAAAATGCTCTGGCAACGTGTTTGTAACAAAAATATACTTTGATATATATATATATATATATATATATATATATGTATATATTAACCCATTTATCATTTTACGGTCTTATACTGTCATGGTTTAGCAGTTTTTCACCGTAAAATTGACAGACTTTTATTTTTTTACAGTGTGTCAATATGCTGCTCGGAGTGTTAAAGCCTCCATTCATCTCCTCAAGGCCTCCAGCAGCTCAACACAAAACATGTTTTCATCTCTTTTCTCTTCTCAGCTTTGTGTTATTGTATGTGAGATGATAAAGGTTGTCGGACTGTGTAAACACAAGAGAAAAAGAAGTCCAGAACTTTTACTCTCTGCCAATGTCTGATATTCTTTTTAGGAATATATTTGAAAAAACCAGAACAATAAAGCCAACAGTTAATCCAATCGAGACCTCTTGTGTTCTGTACTTTAACATTTCCTCACTACACTCTAAAAAAATGACACTGGCTCAACTTAAAAAAATTGTTGTAACAATTTGCATTTATCTTTTTAAGTAATTCCAACAAGACATTATTGAGTATTTCCCATGAGACTTAGTCTAATAAACCAACATGATTTGTTTTGTCCTCTACAAGCTTCATTATGTTGAACCAACTCAATTTTTATATCAACGTTTTAGTGTTAATAAGTGGTCAAATTACTCTATTCAAGTTGCTATAACTCCTTTATTTTACTCTCTTTCTACTCAGCAAAGTCCATGCAAATTGTTACCTCAGTTTTATTGAGTATAAGTAACTTATTTCACTTAAGTCAGACATATTGTAATACAATATTAAGTTTCATTTCCTTAATACTTTTCCTTGTTAAGTGAAGGCAGAAATGCTGATCCAAAATCAATATATTTCTGAGTTAAGACATCTTTCTTCACTTTTAATTTTGGTCAACTTCTTGAAATAAGTTATCAACTTAATCAAACACACTGCAAAAAAAGAAAAGTTGGGTGAACTCAAAATTTCAAGGCAACAAACTTCGATAACATTTTAAGTTGGACAATTAAACTAAATATTTTTAAGTTTTTAAATTTTAAGTTTTGTTTTTGAGTTTGCTCAACTCTGAATTCAGATTTTTGAACTTATAATTTTACATTGTAATAACTTCTATTCCTTACTTCTGCAATGTGCTGAATTGGCACGATTGTAACGCCGCTATGAAATGTCAGCTAATGTTGCGACCACAATTTTGAGTTAGCATTGATACGCTAATGGCTACTCTTGTAGCTGTAACAAGCAGCGCCGCTAGCATCAGTTAGCCACTAGCATCAGTTAGCCGCTGGCATCAGTTAGCCACTAGCATCAGTTAGCCGCTAGCATCAGGTAGCCGCTAGCATCAGTTAGCCGCTAGCTTTCGCTAATGACCGAATTTCACCGCTTTCCTGCATTTCACAACAAAGAAATAAGAGTTAGCAGAACTATTGTCCCTTGTTGTGAACCCCAACTTAAAGATATAAGTAAGAACAACTCACCAACTTGTTTTTGAGCAGACAACTGGCTTCCTTTGTTGTGCTAATTTACATTATTGCCCTAAATGTCAATAATTTATATTTCCAAGTTTTACGAACTTAAATCAATGTTTTAGGCCAAAAAATACAAGTTGGCTTTTTTTGCAGTGCAATGGACATGTAACAAATTGTATTTTTTATGCTGAAAAAGCTGATGTTTTTAAGTCATACTAATTAACCTCCTCAATCTTTTCTTAGAGTGTATGCATCTTCCACTGAGGCCTTTCTTGTGTTTCCTCATCCCTTCCTGTAGCCTTTAGCCTCCTCACCCTCCTCACCCTCAGCCCTGCATCCTGTCTGCAGGCTGCCAGCCTCAGATAAGGTGTCTTGGCAGGCAGTTGGAGTGCTGTCCTTCGCCTCGCTGAGTGGGAATCCAGGAAGCTGTGTTTCACGCCACGTCGCTGGAACAATAGGACAGGGAGGGAAGCAATCGGGATAGAAACAAAAAAAAAAGAGAAAAAAAAAGAGAAAAATGAGTTTGGGACAATCAGAGTCTTTTTCCTGCCAGAAGTAGATACCAAACTAACACGCTTAGCAACACTTTTCTCCTCTCATTTCATTCTGTTTCATTATTTGTATTCTTAAAAGAGAAATCCTCAACATTCACTACACAAAAGATAGAAGGTAGATGCAATTTTCACTTTTTATTTGTGTGATAAAGCATTTGAGTGCTACGTTTCAGTGGATCCAACGGCTTATTTAGTGATAAAGACGTGTTATTAACTCTCTTTTTCTGCGTGAGCTTCCTCTAATCCTCCAGTTATACAGGTTTTAACCCTTTATTGGGCCCACATGGATTTGTACGAGGAGAACTTGACTATTACGGTATATTAAGGCCAAGTATGAAATTTACTAGATTAAAGTGGCAAATCTACAAGAAAAGGACCAAAGAAAGACACAAAATTACTAAAAAGATACACAAAATTACTAAAAAGATACACAAAATTACCATAAAAAGACACAAATGTGCTGGATGGTGTGGTACCTTATAAAAAGTATTTATGGAGTTGCAGACAAATACATACTTCCTATAGGCACTGCACTAGTCTGATAAACACGAATGTTGTAAAGGGGATCAAAAAGACACAAAATGACCAAAAAAAGACACAAAAGACACAAAATGACAAAAAAAGACAGAAAAAAATGTGCACTCTCACAATACAGTTGTACTATCAACATCTTATATTAAAATCATGAATCCACAGGTGGCAGTAATATGTCCAGGTATGCCACAATGAGCCAACAAAGACAGGAAACATGGAGAAACGTGCTACGTTCCAACTCACATACTCTTTATTTTTACTTTTAGTTCAGACTCCAGCTGCAGTTTACTACAGTAGGTATTGTTGTACAGCTGGGACACAATACCTTCTCATAACATGCTGCACTGCAAAAAAGGTGTTTAAAAACAAGATAAAAACACTAAATCTGAGGGAAATGATCTTGCTGCATGGACAGATAATTTACCTTGACAAGATTTCTTAAATTCAGATTATTAAATCTAGAAATAAGCATGTTGAACGCTTAAAATAAGAAGTTAACTCTTAAAACAAGATAAATTAGGTGGGCCACTAGGTGAGGTTACCACTAGGTGAGGTTACCGCGAGGTGAGGTTACCGCTAGCTGAGGTTACCGCTAGGTGAGGTTACCGCTAGCTGAGGTTACCGCTAGGTGAGGTTACCGCTAGGTGAGGTTACCAGTAGGTGAGGTTACCTCTAGATGAGGTTACCACTAGGTGAGGTTACCTCTAGATGAGGTTACCACTAGGTGAGGTTACCTCTAGATGAGGTTACCGCGAGGTGAGGTTACAACTAGGTGAGGTTACCAGTAGGTGAGGTTACCTGTGTATACTGCAGGAGGGATGTTACACATGTCCTTATTCTCGCGATATAGCCTTTATTTTTAAACTTTTCTATAGTGATTTTTCGATTTAAATAAATGAATAAACGTTTAATGTAGCCCTTATTTAGTTGTTTTTGTCCCACTAATGGATTAAATGCTGACTCTAAATTTAACACATTATAATTAGTTACATCCCTTAAAATCAAGAGGGCTTCGCGACCCCTGGGGATCACTGGTGTAGAGTACTATGTCACATCCTGCTTAGCGTTCCATCCAAACAGCAACCAGGCTGTTTTCAGTGGAGAAAAAAGACCCTGCTCTTCTACAGGGACAAAAAAAGTCCCGAAAAAAAAGATGGCTCTCGTATTTAAATTAGGGCCGTTTCGGCGAGTGAGACCCGCCTCATTCCGGTAGTGGAAACAGCCCTAATGTTCACGTGCACAAACATGTTCTGCTGTTTCCACTTTGGGAATAATGGAGCATGCCATTCCATTTGTATTCACAGTGTGTGCTACAAAAGGAAGATGCACAACAATAGACTCTGAAATAGCACAAAGGCCATTTGAAACATTGTGAACGTGTGAACCTGTGTGTGTGTGTGTGTGTCCATGCGTCCGTTAACTGTGTGAAGCAGATGTGTAGTGTGGCTACACAAGCTGCCATCAGCAGTTCCGCTCTCTGTCTGATTTACAGTGAGACGTTAATCAGGCTCATGTACACAAACACAGTGTGGTGTACCTCTTTCACACCATGTCCACATGTGCACACAAACACTTTCACAACCATCCTCCTCCACTCTGCTGCAGCCTCGCCCTGCTCTGCTCTCTGGGCCTTCCAGCCAGACAACCCACAGGTATCCACTCAGCTCACAATCCAATCAGATGGAAAATGTTGCCAGGTCTGGTTTGCTCTCAAGGTACTTTTAGAGTTTTGTTTTTTTAAAGGATCCAGAGTCTTCAGAGAGTTTTCACACAGCACTAAACATCTGGCGCACGTTGTGCCGGAGGCCTTGTCTCTTTTATTATTTACACGCCATATGACACAGACACCACGAGCCACAAGTGAAGCACAAGGTGGCAAACATATGACGTGTGTTTGAAATGAATTAACTCACAGCTTTAGTATTTCCTACATAGTGTATATTGTACCGCTGCAGGTGGTGTGATTAGCCTCCAGCTACAACCACAAACAGCTTTACCTTTTCAATAAATTGTTGATGAAGCCTTGAAACTAAGGCCATACATACACAGATTAAAGGGGAGCATGTCTATATTCCCCTCTTTGTATGAGACCCGGGAACATAGGACCCTTTTTCCCCGGTCTGTTACTTTTCCACCATTACTGCCAAATTCCATGGCAAATAGGTCTCCCTTCTGTTATATTTTGTTCTTTATATTAAGTTTACTTATCTGGGATCAAGTTTTATCCTTGTTTATTATATTTAACATTACTTTAGTTTAGCAACATACGGCCCCAGATTAATTGACACAAAGACTTAACCTGTGCCTAGTAGACTTTTCCCCATGGGATGAGTTTACTTTTGTCCCCTAACCCTAACCTAAACCCACCCTAACCCTAACCTAACCTAACCCTAACCTAAACCCACCCTAACCCTAACCTAACCTACCCTAACCTAACCCCTAATAGGAAAAAGCTAAGCCTCGATGCAAGACATTATGATTAGGTTGTGGGAATATACAAACATGAGTAATCCTAGATTTAAAAAGCCAAAAAAAGGAACTGCAATGTAAGCAGAAAGTAGCTGCTGTGATCATGTAAGTTTTGTGCTGCTTGAGCTAAGGTGGGCCATGTGACAGTAGACCTGCTGGCCATGCTGAGAGTCTACCGGAAAGATTGATAGATTGCAGGGAAACATCGGACTCTTTTTCTGGACCAGACCCAGGCATGCAGGACCTAAAATATATTTTTGCACAGCAGTACATTGCTCAGTTTCCATGCCTGCTTTTCCAAACTGGAGAGGTGCAGACTGCCATCTCTCCTCAGCAGCAGGACTCTCTTCTTCTTCTTCACCCTCTGACAGAATCTGACATCTTGTCTCTACGGTTCAATCTGCTACCAGATATATCACTCTTCTTCTATTATTGTCACATAGTATCTGACCTCAGTCTTCACCAAAGACCACATGAGAATCAAAGTGGTCCAGAACTATATAAACAGTTGGTCAGTTGCAGAGGGCATGGGAGGAAGTCACAGATTTGTGGGTAGAGTATGGGGGACCACAGCAAGTAAACATTGTAATTTAAAGCATCATCCCATTGAGTGGTGCTTGGATCAAACGCAGATGGGTCAAAGTTATACGCAGCATGCTGCATTTACCAATAAATGTTGGAAGTGCTTCAAAAACTGCCAGAATGAAACTCATCTCCATAAATAAATCTGATAATTAGCAAAGAAATGTTGGAGGGATGGTTATAAAGGGTTCAACATCCATTGAATATGGGCTTAAATTTGTCTCATTAAGAGGCTGATCTACAAAAAGTCCCTGATTTGCAAACATGTTTTGCTATGCACAAATACAAATTTCTAATTTGTAGCTTGTATTTTGGTTTTGACAAATAAGTGTGTATTTGTAAATATATTGTGTATTTGTAAATGCACAATGTTCCATTTGTAAAAACAAAAAAAGACATTTGTAAAACTGAAAATTCTGTTTGTGAAATGTGGGGGGAGGTCGCCAAAGTTTACAGTGGTAAAAATGTGGGTCCCTCAAGAAAAAGGTTGGTAACCACTGCACTAGATCACCTTCTGGTGCGTTTGCAGGTATTATTGAGACAAATGTAAGCCCATGATTAAATGACCTTTTTAAATAATCATAAATAAAGTTATTAATTCAGGTCATTCAGTGTCACTGCAGCAGAAATGAAGAAAATCACCCTCTGAGCTTTAATATTAGCACATCTGCTCATGTCTTTCTCTTTTTAATTTAAAAATCTTTGCAAGTAGCTTGCAAAAAAATAATTCTAATGTGGCGTTCTGCTGGTGAGGCCTGGTGTCAGTGTGAGCAGGAAACATTGTGTTTGAGTGGCAAAGGTGCCTCATCTAAAATTGAGTACAAATCAAAATATTGAATGTCAAACATGTTAAAAACACTACCTGCAGTGAGACGTCTTTATACAAGCACAATAAAACCCAAGGTTGCTCTGCTGAATGAGAATATATCATCATTTTGCATCAGAAAGCGATCAAACCTCCACTAACCTTCTCCGCTTGCCAGCCACATTTTGACTTTTCGACACTTGTGAAAAGCCGAATGGTGCTGCATGCTGCTAAAAGATATTCAGAATTAATAAGTGAGTCTTAAGGACACTTCAAAGTTCAACTTTTTTCCTTGTTTGGGCGTTCGTTGCACGCAAATGTTCCGCAGTAATTGGTTCAT
The DNA here is from genome assembly GCF_030273125.1 of Centropristis striata. NCBI lineage: Eukaryota > Metazoa > Chordata > Actinopteri > Perciformes > Serranidae > Centropristis > Centropristis striata. The sequence goes on from NC_081520.1 coordinate 19,252,232, forward strand.
GTCTGCTGAAATAAATCCCTCATATTCTCATCAATATACTTGAATTTATTTGAAATGCCTCAGTCTTTCCTCTTTATAGGACCATATGTCGGGAAAAAAGGGATTCTCCTCCTGAGAAGGCAAAACAAACAGGAAAATAGGCAGAGGATGTGAGCGCTGCTTTCCTGGAGCCGAACCAGAGAGGCGGTAAATCATAATCCCTGAGCCGAAACTGAATTCACCACACCTATCAAAACCCATTTAGGATCAGAGGCCAGAGGTCCAACCATTTACTATCTGTGAGCTCCCCCTTTTTTCTCCAATCCCTTTCTTTCAGGGGAAGAAAACAGATAAATGAAAGCCAAATACACATGGATAATCCCCGGCGTCTTTCCAAAAAGGAAATTATTATATTTGAAGTTATGAAAGTGCTTCCTGAAGTGAAGGAAATGCACTAGATTTTTTCGGCCTGTGTCTTGATCTAAGAAAAACACTAGCAGACGCATACTGGCAGGAAGACAAATATATAACCCTCCTCAACCTTCTCTTTCTCTCAGCAGCTCAGCAGCTCCATGTGCATTGTGATTTACAGTATATCTCAAAGCTGAAAGAATTTCTTTCAAAAAAAAAAAAAAAAAGCAAAAGAAAAGTGGTGGAAAACTGTGAAAGGTCCTTCTGGCCAGAGACGTGAAGGGAGGAAATTGCATTGATTTAAGCTCAGCTTCTTCTGGCATCTGTCCGCCTTCTTAGTTTTTCTTTCCTAAAGTGAAGGCGTTTGTTCCACAGCCGCCGCTTTAGATACACTCATCTAAGATGTTTCTCTTTGTCTCTCATTATATCCACAGTAAGCTGATGAGTGGAAGTGAGTGGCAGCATTTTATAACACAAACTATGAACCTCAACTACAATCGTTTTTTTTTTGTGGAGGAGCCAGAATAGACTCACAACTGCTGCTCCCATTCATAAAATGACACAAAACATTCAAGAGTGTGTAGAAAGCTCCAATACTGGCAGAATCACATGTCACTTCTGATGGAGGAACAAAGAGTGTCTATGTTGTTACAATATGCACAATGTGCAATGAAAGACACTTGCAACATATTTTTTGACACATTTATCTCCAACACATTTTTAAAATGTTTTTTATCTGAAATGCAACAGATGTATCGTTAGTCAGATCACAGAACTAAATCCAAAGCGCTTTACACTACACACTACACTATCTTGTTTTAAGAGTTGATTTCTTATTTAAAGTGTTCAACATGCTTATTTCTAGATTTAATAATCTTAATTTAAGAAATCTTGTCGAGGTAAATTATCTGTCCATGCAGCAAGATCATTTCCCTCAGATTTACTGTTTTATCTGGTTTTTAGACACACTTTTTTTGCAGTACACTACAAAAAACATGAAGCTTACCAAGTATTTTCTTCTTCTATCTAGCAAAAGTATCTTAATTATCTTGTTTTGAGTATAATTTACCCACTGACCATAGCTTTATGTGCTTATTTAATTATCTTATTGTTTAAATAGCTTTTTCATGCTTTTCAATCTATTCAACTGTTGAATATGGTGAGTTTTTACCTAAAATATTGCCTCCAGTTGAGAGGTTTGGTTTCATGGAGTTTGAATTTCATTTCAAAAGCATTTTCTATCCCTCAAAACGTGCTCGTTTTATGTTAATACAGTTCAGCAAAATAAGAATATTTGGATTTATTTCAAGACATTACTGGTTTTTCCAATTTCTAGATATTTACTTATTTAAAGATCTCTTACAAAGAAAAATGTACTTACTGCACTGGTAAATAATTTTACTTGTTTCAAGCATGTATTTGCTTAATTCTAGTTATTTATTTCTTATTATTTGTCAGTTGGTTTTTGCAGTGTGGCATTTCCTTATATATAAAAGTAAACCAATGACTGATCCTTTGAGTAGCTACAGGCCAGAAGTTTGGAAGCAACTTCAATTTTCTGTTCACAATGTCTTTCTTAAGAACCAGTCTGGATTCTTTTGATTTTTGGACTTATTGAATTGAAGCATTTTCCTCCATTGACCTTTAGGTAAACATTGATGTTATGTTATTGAATTAATGTTACCAAAAGAAAAGAAGGGCTTAGTTTTGGTTGAGAAGATTTGGAAGAGTCACAACTTCAGTTCACAAGTAAAAAATAAATAAATCCCAGTTTGCATTATTCACTTTAGCTCTTTGGCTTTTGAGAGTTTAGATCCAAGATATCTCTATAACTACCACAGAAATGGATCAAACTGAAGCAGCTGAGTAAAGAAACAAGAGTTCAGATTTATACATTAAGGAAAGAAGGAAACACAAAGTCTAAGGGCTTTTTCACACCTGAAAGTCCGAACCAAGGTCTGTGTTCTGTTCCATTGTCTACATTTGGTCCTGTTGGTTTTGGTTTCACACTGCAAAAGGAATAATGACTTTACGAGACAATTCTACTGGACACGTCATCTCCCTGTGGACTTCCTGGTTCATTTTGTTTTGGTTACGCTGCGTTGTTAGGCCGGCCGGCATCTGACCTCAGTGTTACTTCTTTAACGTGTTTACACTAAATGAATCCAGGAGACACCTTTTACCTGTGGTGATACTTCTGCTGGTCTTTTGCTACCAGCAGCAGCAGCTTAATGAGCAACAAGTGACAGTGCTTGGTATTCACAAGATGAGCCTTCTCATCATGAGAAACTGTATCGCCGTCGACAGGAGAGGAGGAGAAAACAGCTCGCAATCCTGCCAGTTATGGCAAAGTAAAAAAAACTTCCTGTCATTGATACGAAAGTCCGAACTTTAAAAAAAGTTGTTTTCACACTGCAAAAGATTCGGACCTTGGTTAGTTTGGTCCGGACCGAGACCACCTCTTTTGGTTGGACCAAACTTTGGTCCTTTGGTGCGCACCTTTCACACCTGGAATTTAGGTTCGGATCAAACTGAAAAGCCTTAAAGTCAGGACCAAACCAGATGGGTGTGAAAGCGCCCTAAGCAATAAAAACCCAAAAGACCTGATAATTATAGTAAAATGTGTTCTAATAAGTGACTCTTTATATAATAATCACCTTTATTTTGTTGCAAAGTATAGCAATGATGATCTTTTTTTTGTACAAATTTGATCTTTTTTTCCAAATTTTTTGCCCGTAGTGTAAATAGACGAGTAATTCCCAATATGCTATGTTCTAATTATCTCCCAGTGTAACTTTCCTCCCGTGGTCCATGTTTCCAGCTGTTGGAGCAGTTAGAGTCTGAGCGATGGGACAGCAGCTAAGTTTAAAACGGTTTATTTTTAGCTCCTTGTCTGGCGCTTTTATTTACAACCCGCTGATGTTTCCCTGTTTTTCTGCGTGTCTTCACAGCTCTGGAATGCTCTGGACAACAGATCGGAGAGTCCCCGCTACAGCCACCAGCTTCAGTTTGGGACGATTGATGGCTGATCCCCACTGAGTCCTCATGCTCTCAGCCTGGTTCAGTCTCCGGTGATCCTGGTTCCTTTAGTCGCCACCAAACACCAGAAGCCTGCAGCGCTTGTTTCACGTCCACCAGCATATTCCCCTATTAATCATGGCTGCACATGGAGGCATTATCTCTTTATGTGTCTGCACCACATGCAGATTACGTAATGGCAACAACGGTGAAAGCCGTGGGGAACTTTGAGACAGCAGAGCTTCGATTTAACAGTCGGGTAAACAGAGACACAGAACCAAAGACTTGTTTCACTCCAGGGACTTTCTGTTTGCTTATCGCTTAAGGTGGTAATGATATTATTAATGTCATGCAATGATCTATCAAAGGAAGTAATGACATATTAGAGAGTATTAGCTTTAAATTGCCAGTTGGTAATCTTTCAAGAACAAAAATATTGTTTTTTCAAACAGAAAGTTAAAACTGAGTTTCTGTTTTCAGACACAAACACACATTTATATTATCTATTAAGTTAATGCTTTGTTAGTTTATATTTACCAAAAAAACAAATATTTATGACAAAAAACTGAGAAAATTGCTTTTTTTGTTAGTCATTTTACAGAAAAAAACAGATTTCATATTTAATTTTATATTTTTTGTTATTTTTCACTTCTATATGGTAACATGATCTGATACATTTTTTATTAAAATTAATAAATTAAATTAATTTAATTTATTTTAAAAATAAATAAATTGAAATAAAATAAATGAATAATAATAAATAAATAATGCAAATACATATTCTGATTGTGTGTCCATATTTCATTTTGTATTTTTTGCTATTTTTCACTTCTACATGGTAACATGATCTGTTTAATTTAATTTAATTTAAACAAATAATAAAAATAAATATTCTGATTGAATAGCAGTTACACTTGAATATTGTGAGAAAAAAAAGAATGACTTTATATTTCTATACATATAAATATATGTGTGTTCATATTTAATTTTGGGTTTTTTGCAATTTTTCACTTTTTTATGGTAACATGATCTGTTTAATTTAATTTAATTTAGAAAAAATAAAAATAAATAATAAAAATAAATATTCTGATTAAATAGCAGTTATACTTGAATATTGTGACAAACATTTTTTATTTAAATTTCTATACATATAAATATATGTGTGTGTTCATATTTAATTTTGTACGTTTTTATTTGCTATTTTTCACTTCTATATGGTAACATGATCTGTTTAATTTAATTTAATTTAATTTAATTTAATTTAATTTAATTAAGTTAATAAATAAATAAATAACAAAAAATAATAAAAATAAATATTCTGAATGGATAGCAGTTATACTTGAATATTGTGACAAAAAACACAGAATTAATTTACATTTCTATACATATAAATATGTATAAATATATATATATGTATATATATATATATTCCCTCACATGAGCGATGTTTTCAGCTGTCATCGTTCTTTCTCTCCCTCTTATTGTCTGCAGGGTGAAATCTGAGCTAGCTGTTGTTACGACGTGACATCTCTTCACATATTGGAGCAGTTAGGACGGCCTAGACCCCCGCGACCTTTGACCCTCAGTCACGACTTCACACAGCCTCAGAGATGCTGAGAGGAGAGGCAGAGGAAGAGGTGAAGCTGAACGTCCAGAGGTTTAGACGATCACTGGTCCAACAAACCTGCTGGACCACACACACACACACGCACACACATGCAGGTGGACTGCTAAGAATCGGTTGGTGCAAAAACCAACTGACAAAAAACAAGAAATAAATAACTAGAAGCAAATACATGCTTGAAACAAGTAAAATTATCTGCCAGTGCAGTAAGTAAATGTTTCTTCGTAAGAATTATTTAAGTAAGTAAAAATATCTAGAAACTGGAAAAACAATGATGTCTTAAAATAAATCCAAAAATACTTATTTTGAGCAATTATGGCTTGAAAAACCAGACTTTGGTAACATTAAAATAAGCCAGAAATACTTGAAACTAGCACGTTTTGGTATAAAATGCTTTTGAAATAACATATTTGTTTCTTACCAAGATAAAAAAAAAAACTTTAGACTTAGAAGTGTTAGATAATTTATCTTGTTTTAAGAGTTAATTTCTTATTTTTAGGTGTTCAACATGCTTATTTCTAGATTAATGTAAGAAATCTTGTCAAGGTAAATTATCTGTCCATGCGGCGAGATCATTTCCCTCAGATTTACTGTTTTATCTGGTTTTTAGACACCTGTGTTGCTTGCCTTCCTCCTCGTTCTCCGCTGCAGCCTAAATATGTCATTAAAGCCCAGAGCAGGAGGAAGGAGGAGGAAGGAGAGGAGCAGAGCTACATGGTTCTCAGTGTGGAGATCACAGAGGGGCTGGGAGACTGTTTCAGCTCTTTCCAAGCTGTCGTTTTGAGCCATAAATGAAAGCAGAACAACAGTGTGGGAGCCAGCCGAGCCGATGGAGGCTCAAGGACTTCAGACTCTGAGTCTGGTTTCATATCCAGCCAACAGTAACTCCTCTAGCTGGAGCTGCCTGCAGCATCACCTCCTCCACATCCAGCATCATCATCTCTCCATCCAGCCTTCTGCTCTGCATGTCACACTGCTCACAGCTGGCTGCTCACTCACTCTGCTTCCTCTCACTCTCTCATTGATGCTCTAGTTTTAACTGAAATCTAAGTTAGATGAAATATCTTAGATCAGCGGTCTCAAACTCAATTGTGGCCCTTGTGATGATATTTTGTGGCCCCCACCTTGATATGAAAGTTTAATGTGAGTTTTATATGAATTGCACTTTACCGTGTTGTGTGTGGAAGGTCCCTTTAATTACTTTTTTTTGGTCATTTTGTGTCTTTTTTGGGTAATTTTGACTCTTTTTTTTGGTCATTTTGTGTATTTTTTTCATCATTTTGTGTCTTTTTTGGTAATTTTGTGTCTTTTTTAAATAGTTTTGTGTCTTTTTTTAATAACTTTGTGTCTTTTTTTGGTAATTTTGTGTCTCTTTTTAGTAATTTTGTGTCTTTTTTGGTAATTTTGTGTCTTTTTAAATAATTTTTTGTCTTTTTAAATAATTTTGTGTCTTTTTTGGTCATTTTGTTTCTTCTTTAAGTAATTTAGTTTTTTTCTGTCATTTTGTGTCTTTTTTGGTAATTCTGTGTATTTTTGTCTTTTGTGTATTTTTTGGTCATTTTGTGTCTATTTTTGGCCATTTTGTCTTTTTTTATTGTCATTTTGTGTCCTTTTTGGTCATTTTGTGTTTTTTTTAGTCCTTTAGTCCAACATGAAATGTGATTCTGAAATCCTTTTTTTACTTTCAAAACACTATCATGCTCAATGAAGAATATTACATTTTGCAAATGTGAACAAAGAAAAAGTCACTTGTTATTAGTTAGAATACACTAATTCTAAGGTATTTGTGGCTTCATGAGATTAGATATTTTTATTTGTTTTGGAAAGTCTTGACGAGCCAACTTTTCTTGTTCCTTTGGCAGATAATTTAACTATTTTTAAGCAAAATACACCTAATTTTTGTACTTTCTTTAGTTGTTTTTGAGAGCTGGCTGAGGAGCAAAAAAAGAAACCACTGCCCTCTTTACCTCTTTGCCTCAGTCTGTCTCTGAGTCCATTTTCTGTACATTTCCTCTCTTTCCTCTACTTTCTGTCTGGCTCCTCTGCTCCACTTATGCATCCCAGCAGTCTAGATTTCCTTTCCTCAGGTTATAATAGTTAGACTGTGAAATCACCGAGGCCCCACACCCCTCCCTTCATCCCCGTGTCCTTCTTTCCCCTTCCACTCCCTAACATCTCTGATCCCCTCCCTCCTCTCTCCACTTATAGCCAATCTTTAATATTTATGGCTGGAGAAGTTTTACCTCGCTGATGATTACTTGTGTGTTGTCAGGCACCAAACGAGGGAAGGTGAGGGTTACGCTACAAGGTTGAGGCTGCAGAAAAGGTGTTTAAAAACCAGATAAAACAGTAAATCTGAGGGAAATGATCTTGCTGCATGGACAGATAATTTACCTTGACAAGATTTCTTAAATTAAGATTATTAAATCTAGAAATAAGCATGTTGAACACTTAAAATAAGAAATTAACTCTTAAAACCAGATAAATTAAAGCTGCCAGCAGTGATGAACTGGCCCGAGCAGAGTGACCTGATGATTTTTTGTTTCTTACCAAGATAAAAAAAAAATTGTGGAAGTGTTAGATAATTTATCTTGTTTTAAGAGTTAATTTCTTATTTTAAGCGTTCAACATGCTTATTTCTAGATTTAATAATCTTAATTTAAGAAATCTTGTCAAGGTAAATTATCTGTCCATGCAGCAAGATCATTTCCCTCAGATTTACTGTTTTATCTGGTTTTTAGACACACCTTTTTTTTTGCAGCGTGAGGGTTGCACTACAAGGTTGAAGCTGCAGAAACCTTTAGAAACCTGCAGCAGCCCTGCGGAGCAGAGCAGAGAGCGGCTCCCCAATCTCCTCTGAGCCCCCATACTGAAGTGATTAGGCCACAGGAAGCTGGAGCTGACACGCTGACACTAGGCCCCCGACCACATCCTGCCCCAACATCCACCCACACCGCACGACACCCAGTCACCGTGGAGACCACAGGGCTGATTTACATCTTCTGATATGGTTTCAGAGGACGGACCGGACCAGCAGAGGATGCAGGTCAAGAACAAACCAGATCATTGGGGGGAAAGGGAAGAAAAGGCTTGTTTTATTGTTTCCCTGTGTCATGGTGTGGTGGCAGATATAAACAGGAAAAAGCAAGGCAGGCTGCCAATTTACAGCCTATTAAGTGTAAGTGGGAAAACTACTGCAGGTGCTTTCTTTGGCTGCTGTGAGACAAAGACCAAGAGATCTGTGGTGGTGTTTGGTATGGGGTCATCCCTATGTTCCCTGTTTTTCGAAAAAAGGTCCTATGTTCCCTGTTTTTCAAAAAAAGGTCCTATGTTCCCTGTTTTTCCCGAAAAAGGTCCTATGTTCCCCGTTTTCCCCAAAAAAGGTCATATATTCCCTGTTTTTCCCAAAAAAGGTCCTATGTTCCCCGTTTTTCCCCCAAAAAGGTCCCATGTTTCCCGCTTTTCCCAAAAAAGGTCATATATTCTCTGTTTTTCCCAAAAAAGGTCCTATGTTTCCCGTTTTTTTCCCAAAAAAGGTCCTATGTTCCGCTTTTCTCCAAAAAAAGGTCATATATTCCCTGTTTTTCCCAAAAAAGGCTCCTATGTTTCCGGTTTTCCTCAAAAATGGTCCTATGTTCCCCGTTTTTCACAAAAAAGGACATATATTCCCTGTTTTTCCCCAAAAAGGTCCTATGTTCCCAGTTTTTCCCTAAAAAGGTTATAATTAAAAAATATTTTATAATGTAAATAATATAAAAAATAAATAGCACATTATAGAAAAATATTAATATAAAAGATCAAATTAAAATTTGATAAATATATAAAATTATTAAAAACATGTAGATCTTAAATAAGTGCTACAGGATTTAAAACACAAAATTATTTGTGATCAATAAGAAATTGAACCAACGACGTATTGTTAGTAAATGTAAGTGCTTAAAAAGAGTGAATAAAAATAAGTAAGTGCCATAAAACCCTTTAGATAAAGTATATACAATAAAACCACACCTATTAATGAAAAGAAAACAAATTCACATTATTTAAGTAAAAGTTAATAGTTGTCTTCTCTAAAAAATAAAGAGAAAATATACACAAATGTGGTTTTCTCTAATAGATCCAGTCCTTTAGCTTAGCATTTAGCATGAAGAGATGCCATACAATGCAATACAATAGTGGCAGTTTGAGTTGAGGGGACTGAGATAAAAACGTTCAGGAAAGAGCACTACTGCCCTCTGGTGTCTGGGGGTAGAAAGGGCAGAACATGAGAGAGAAGATGGAAATTGCACTTGATTTAATCTGGATTTGAGAGAAACTTTATGAAATCAAAAGTAGGATGAAGATGTGGATTTCATTTAGTGACTCGCCCACTCACTGTAAAGAATAAATTGCTTTATTGGCGCCTTAAATCAACAGCAGAAAGGTTTCACAGTACACTGGGTTTCTTATATTTACACATGAGAATATATACAAATATAGTTTGCATTCCTGATTATATATTCATACCATCTAAGCATTAAAATAAACTGCATTTGCAATTTTTTTTTGGATTAAATTAGGCACATTTTGCCACAGAAACATTCCAGATTCTTTGATGAGCACTCAGTGAATCTAAACTTGTGTCTAACTGTTATTTGTTCTCTCTCTCCGTCTCTGTCGCCCTCACACTCTCCTGCACCAATCACAAAACGTTTTTTTTTTTTAAGTAGTGATAGCTCTCTGTTTGACTCCCGTCTCCGGTGAAAGTGTTTCATTTCACTAATGCAGAAGTGAAACCGTCTCACTGAATCCTCTGGGGGCCGTGGGAATAATCAAAACACTGCCAGAGCCAGCGAGGAATACTAACTCCAGTTAAGAACAAAGGAAATGGAAATCAATGGCAGGATATGCAGATTTTTTTGACAGCTCGACACGCAAATAATCTTTTGGGAGTTTGCCCTCTGTTGCCTTTGCCAGGTTAAAATAACAACCGAGCAGGGGAATAAAACATGCAGTGTGTTGTAGAAAGGGCACAGCATTACACCTACTTAGTTTTGTGTGAAGGTGTTCCAAAACAATCAATAAAGAATGTGCTGCATTGCAAGCAAGGCTGAAGCGCCCGAGGCATGGTCATATCTATAAGTGCACAGCTACCAAACTCAGGAATTCATTTAAAGCTGTATTATTTAGAAACTGCACTTTTATTTATACGCAGTTGTATTTGTCAGTTTGTCGACACTTGAGGAGTTTGAGGAAAGTCTCCATCTTGTGGGCGTCCTTCTTGAAGCAGCTGAGTAAAGTGTAGTCTCTCATCACAGACTCCAGCATCTCCGGCTGCACGTCGTACTGGAACAGGCCCTGGTCGCTGTGGTTGGACGTCAGCATGCCCTCGTCCAGCATCTGCAAAAACATCACAATATAAAACTGTATTCCCTCATCCAGCATCTGCACAGCAACACAAAAACACCACAGTAATAATAATACATTCGGTTTTTATAGCGCTCTTAAAAGCAACTCAAAGTCGCTTAAACAGCGATAACAGAGAATTTCAGGGTTCGTACGAGAAAATGTTTGAATCTAAATGTTTAAATACATTTCCAAGGTTTAAAAAGTGCTTGGATTTTGGATAAATGCTATTCCATGGATATTTTTTCCTATTGGTTTGTTCCAAGTCACGTGACTTTCAAGGTCCCGGCGGTCAGAACAAAAAACATGGCGGACAGTTCTCTCATTTTTTGTGAAAAAAATCAATATTTTGACTTAAATGACAAATAAAAATGGATTTTGATCACATTTCTAGCGAGAAATATGTTTTATTTTCTAAATATTCCCTCAGTGAATGTACATAATCACTTTGTATGTTGTAATAGCCACGGGATATGACTGTCATTAACTTGCAAATCCGTGTCAGTTTCACGGAAATTTGAGTGATTCCGTGGCTATTCCACGGATTCCTGTGAGACCAGGTTGGCTGTTGGTATGGTTCAGTGAAATCTCCCCCTTTTAGTATGTAACTACTCATCAAAAACATGCAATTTACAACAGGTGTAAGATACTGGAAAAGCTTGAAAATGGACCTTGAAAGTCCTTGAAAAATGCTTGAATTTGACCACTGCTAAAGTGTACAAACCCTGGAATTTAGACACACAAACACAAAATGCAGAAAAAAACAAAAACTAAACAGAGAGACATGATGAGTTCAGGTCTTGTGAGCTATTTTGAAAAGGTTTTGAGTTGATTTTTGAAGGTTTGGAGTGAGTTTTAACCCTCTGGATTCTCCAAAAGCTCCAAATCCAGACTTCTTCATGACATCCAGACTAGAAAACAAAGTAGCGTGGAGCCCTTCAGTAATTTTGTGTCTTTTTTTAAAATTCATTTTACATATTTTTTCAGTAATTTTGTGTCTTTTTTAGTCATTATCCAGCCTTTTTTTTTTTTTTAGTAATTTTGTGTCTTTTTCTATTCATTTAACATCCTTTTTTAGTAATTTTGTGTCTTTTTAAAAAAATCATTTTACATCCTTTTTTGGTAATTTTGTGTCTTTTTTAAAAATTCATTTTTCATCCTTTTTGGTAATTTTGTGTCGTTTGTTCCAAACATGCTGCCAGTGAATTTTACAGTAGAGTAATTTATGTGAAAAAAAAAAATAAAAATGTAATAAATACCAAAGATTTCAAAGTGAAAGAGGGACTTCCAGTTTGTTTACAAGTCTTTTTCTTTATACTAGTGGTTCGGTTTCTAAAGTGATCCAGAATAAGACTTGACCCACCTTCTTGATGAGGACCACCACCCCCTGCTCCAGACTGATCAGTTTCTCAGAGACCCACTTGGTCTTGTTGAGCAGCATGTCAGGAGCTGCGTCGTAGCGGTCCAGAGAGGTCTGCAGGTAGACCAGAGGCTCGATCCAGGACTGGACCAGCATCAGGACCGAGTGCAGCAGCCATTTGTCCTGCAGGGCAAACGTGTTGACACAGTCTCAACACAGGGTTTCTATGAGTTCTCACAAAAATCAAATCAAGTAGTTTTCCCCAAAAAAGTCCTATGTTCTCCGTTTTTCCCCAGAGGAGAATAAAAGGTGTAAAAATGGAGTAAAATTTACAATTAAAAAAACATTTTATAGTGTAAATAATATAAAAAATAAATAGGACATAATAGACAAATATTAATATAAAAGATCAAATAAAATGTTGATAAATATATAAAATTATTAAAATCAAATCAAATAGCCTTTATTGTCATTATATAGGCAACTATACAACTAAATAGAGAGTGAACTGATTCTCTATTCATGTCTCAGAGGAAACTTTTGTGTCTTTATTCTGCAGCAGCCTTCATAGTTACTGTAATATATAGACTTTAAGACACATGCTCTCTATCACCATAGGTTTCAATTTTTGGTAGGAGCCACTTCATCAAGATGGCCGATCGGAGATGGCACCCATATAAAGTCTATGAGAACCAATACATCTTCCAAGCCACTCAGAAGGTCAATCTTGGTGTCAAAATATACATTTTCTGGGTCAAAGAATCATTTAAAGCTGTTGAGAATATCACCAGATGATTATTTGATCAAATAGATGTGTTCATTTTCACCCAGACTGATAGGCAACTCGCTTCAAGTGCTGCAGCAGGGAATCTAATAAAATTATGTAAATACATGGCCAAAATGAACATATCTATTTGATCATCTAGTGATATTCTCAGCAGCTTTAATTTATTCTTTGACCCAGAAAATGTATATTTTGACACTAAGATTGACCTTCTGAGTGGCTTGGAAGATATATTGGTTCTCATAGATTTTATATGGCTGTCATCTCCGATCCGCAATCTTGATGAAGTGGCTCCTATCAAAAATTGAAACCTATAGTGATAGAGAGCATGTGGAAAACATTTGGTGCTTTTGTCCGACGTGTCCCCTTTTTTCCCAAATCTGGTCCTAAGCCCCCGGACTATTAATATTATAATATTATTATAATAGTAATGAACAGACCAATAGACTCAATAACAGCAGGACTTTTGATCAGCATTAAGCAGAAGGCTGAAATGTCCTGGGTGAAACCGTTAAACTCCCCTCAGCAGAGCAGACTCTAGACTTTAGACTTTAGACGGTAAAGGAAGTGAAAATGACCACCGTACAAACGGCCATTAAACTGCCGAGGAGGCAATATTTCAGCAGAAAGGGCAGAGGATAAATTATTATCATAAAGAAGAGCCCTGCAGTATATACACACTTTCAAAGATCACATCTGCTATTATGGTGATGACATAACTTTCAACCAGCACTCCTTAAATATATTGCTTTAGTCACAGTGTATGTATATATATATATATAAAGATGGTAGAAGGAAGGAAGGAAGGAAGGAAGGAAGGAAGGAAAGAAGGAAGGAAAGAAGGAAAGAAGGAAGGAAGGAAGGAAAAATGCAAGGGAAGAAGGAAGAAAAGAAGGAAGGAAGGTAGGAAACACGGAAGGAAGGAAGGAAGGACAGAAGGACAGAAGGAAGGAAGGAAGGAAAGGTGCAAGGGAGGAAGGAAGAAAAGAAGGAAGGAAGGAAGGTAGGAAACACGGAAGGAAGGAAGGAAGGAAGGAAAGATGCAAGAGGGAGGAAGGAAGAAAAGAAGGAAGGAAGGTAGGAAAGGCGGAAGGAAGGAAGGAAAGGCAGAAGGAAGGAAGGAAGGAAAGATGGAAGGGAGGAAGGAAGGAAGGAAGGAAAGACCGATGGATAAAGTTGAAAAAGTCGCCCATAAAGTTGGAATAAAACATGTTGTACCTCTTTCCATGTAATGATTGTGACAATGTGATTTATTCTGGACAGATAAAATGTGTATCTTATCCAAACTTTATTAATCAATCTCTTCTAAACATATCTCAATGAAAATGAAACCATAACTAACAGAGGATTGTGTCTGAAAACTAAATTATTATGACTTTATGGGCAACCATGTATAAAACAATCTGAGTGGGTCCATTCTGCAGAACGAGTACTTTTACTTTTGATACTTTAAGTACATTTTGATGCTGATACTTTTGTACTTTTACTTCAGTAAGTTTTGAATGCAGGACTTTTACTGTAGTGGAGCAATTTCACAGTGTGTATTTGTACTTTTACAGCAGTAAAGGATCTGAATACTTCTTCCACCACTGGTCAATATCCATATATTTAGATATATACATACATAAAGTATATATCTATGGGCTTTTAGGATCTTTTAAATGAATTAATGCTAACTAGGAATCATTCATCAGCTGACAGGCTGAGCTTCACCTGCAGACGTTTAGTGTTGTTCTTATTAATAAAATAAAGCCTGAGCTCTGAGCTCCACAGCAGACCTGAACATGTACACAGTCACACATTCACACCAGCTAAAAGCCTGCACACACTCATACACACACTCAGAATGATTCACTCAGATCCACACAGACACACAAACCACTGATTCTGTATCTGCTCAGACAAGGAAAGATCCTCACATGTTCACACTCTGTGGCTCATAAAGCAGAGGAACAGATGAATATCAAACCCTGACAGCAGGAGGATCCATGGACTCACAGATATCTGCTGGATCTCACTCTTGGAGCTGGGGATGGGGAGAGCTTTAGTGATGCAGGCGTAGCCCACCTGGTTCCTCTGGAACTGCAGAGGGAACGGGATGAACATCTGCTCCTGTGTGACATAAAAATATAGAGATAGGAATATAAAAGCACCAATGGATACAGGCACACACACACACACACATGTATATATGTGTTACAGTGTTTCTTTTTTTTTTTTTTTGGCCCACCACCACACCCCCACTGTTGGAGGAGAACTTTATGTTTATTTACATAACCAGAAAAAGTCAAACAATTTAAACAGAAAATAAGGTAGATAATCAGAAAAAAAAGTAGATATATACACTGCAAAAAAGGTGTTTAAAAACCAGATAAAACAGTAAATCTGAGGGAAATGATCTTGCTGCATGGACAGATAATTTACCTTGACAAGATTTATTAAATTAAGATTATTAAATCTAGAAATAAGCATGTTGAACACTTAAAATAAGAAATTAACTCTTAAAACAAGATAAATTATCTAACACTTCTAAATCTAAATTTTTTTTTATCTTGATAAGAACCAAATAATCATCAGGTCACTCTGCTCGGGCCAGTTCATCACTGCTGGCAGCTTTAATTTATCTCTTTTATACATTTTTTGTCTTTTTTTGTCATTTTTTGACCATTTTTTTGAAGATGTAAAAAGACACAAAATGACCAAAAAATGACACAAAAAAGACACAAAGAGACCACAAAAAGACAAAAAAGACACAAAAAGACGTAAAAAGACATACAAAGACAAAAAAAAACACCCCAAAAAAACTCGCCAAAAAAAGACACAAAAAGTTTTTTTTTATCTTGGTAAGAAACACATAATTGCCATTTCATCACTGCTGGCACCTTTAATTCATCTTGTTTTAAGAGTTAATTTCTTATTTTAAGCGTTCAACATGCTTATTTCTAGATTTAATAATCTTAATTTAAGAAATCTTGTCAAGGTAAATTATCTGTCCATGCAGCAAGATCATTTCCCTCAGATTTACTGTTTTATCTGGTTTTTAGACTAAACACCTTTTTTGTTTAAGTTCTGTGGAATTGGGATCAGGCATTTGTAGGTGAATTTTTGACTAAATGTAGACATATCCCATTCAATAAAACTAAAAGTTTTATTGAATGGGATATGTTGTGATTAATTGATGCTGACATTTTTTCCATTGAGATTTCATTTGACATTTGAATGGACTCTGTCTTTGCCCTCTGGACTGTCTGTGTATGTAGATATTAGCTAGATTGCATCAATAAAGAAAGAAAAGCTTGTTGTTTGGTTTTGTTTTCAGTTAATTCCCTCTCATATCTAGACCAGGAGGTGATCTGTTTGTTCTTGGATTGTGTTCAAATGTTTGGACTCTGGCCCTAACCTTTAGAAACGCTTCCTTAAAAACACTTGAGTGTATTTTTCTTACTGATTTTCTCAGAGGAACATAATTACAAGAAGACATAAAAAGAGCCAACTGGAGTCGGAGCCACTGGAGACGCAGCAGAGACTCATTTTGTTCTCGTCTGTAGACCTCATGCAGCGTACTCTCACTAACAAGTCCTACATCATCCCATTTCAAAGACAGTTTTGGAGTGAGGAGGGACTCAACAGGCTGCAGAACCTGTGCTCTCACTGCTGCAGTATATCATTATCACATTGGTATTACTCCCTCTTCAATAAAACATCTCTGGCTCAGAAGAGAGAGAGAGAAGATTACTTTGAAGGCTGGCAGCGAGGCGATCATCATGTCAGAATCAAAAGCAAATAACACACAGCATCTAACAGAAAGAGGCAGAGCTTTTGGTCCAGCAGATTGTGGAAAAAGGCCAACACAAAGTCCTTTTGCTCTCGTTGTAGAACTCATTCCAAGTGTTGCTAGACTAGAAAAAACTCCTAACAGCTTGGGAAATGTTGGGCTCGCTGCTGTAACTAATGACAACGTCTGTTTAATTACCTTGACGTGTGAGAAAACATCATTCTGCTGCTCAGTTTCATGATGTTTTATTGATTTCTACATTAACTCTATGGAGTTTTGGGCTATTTAGTCCATATTTTAATCCTTTCCATCCTGCCTGTATACACCACTTAAAACATGTTTAAATGCCATGTTGGTATATTTTATTTTCACCTATATGACCTGATAATAATTTATTTTTTATTCTGACTGACTGGATCAACATTTAGAACCAAAAAGAAACAAAGAAAAACCAACATAAATGTGATCTTGTGATTGTGTGTGATCCTGTCATCAACTCTTGTTTTTATTCTAGTGGGACTCTATTTGATTTGGCTCTTGTGTGTTTAGAGGGACAATATTGGTCATTTTGTCTCTTTTTTTTTTGTCATTTTGTGTCTTTTTTGGTCATTTTGTGTCTTTTGTTGTGTCTTTTTTAGTCATTTTGTGTCTTCTTCTGTTTTTTTGTTCATTTTGTCTTCTCATTTTGTGTCTTTTTTGGTCATTTTGTGTCTTTTTTGGTCAATTTGTGTCTTTTTAAAATAATTTTGTGTGTTTTTTTAGTCATTTTGTGTCTTCTTCTGTTTTTTTTTTTTTGGTCATTTTGTCTTCTCATTTTGTGTGTTTTTTTCATAATTTTGTGTCATTTTGTGTTTTTTTGTGTCTTTTTTAGTCCTTTAGTCCAACATAAAATGTGATTTTGAATCTTTTTTTAAAACTTTCAAAACACTATCATGCTCAATAAAGAATTTTAAATGTTGCAAATGTGAACAAAGGTGTCAAATCTAACATATCCATTGGGTTCCATCCAGTTCTATCATTTGATACTAAATATATTTGAGCTTGTCTCCAGTTTTACTTGGTACATCATCATCAAACTGAAACTGGCCTCATGGAGTTTACAGCCAGAACTTTAGAGGTAAATTTACAGTAGGGCTCCACGCTGCTTTGTTTTCTAGTCTGGATGGAGTCAACAAGTCTGGATTATTTGGAGATTTTGGACACTCCACAGGGTTAAAAGTTCTGCCTCATCTTCAGCTATTATTATATAAAGATTAAGGGACTGAGATCTGCCTTTAATGTTGATGTTCTTTAATAAGGAATCTTTGTGAATTGAGACTAAAAGGTGTAGTTCAAAGGTCAAAGAAGAATTCCTAGATGTCTTCATCTGTTTTTAAACATCATGTCGAGGGTCAGACAGAAACGAATCAGTCTCTATCACAGGAACACATTTCTGGTTATCTTTTCTTTTACGGGAAATAAATGTCAGATCAGTCGACACTTTTGTCAGCTAATAATTATGGGTCTATTATAAATATATGTAATATAATCATATATTCTTCTTTTAGATCTCAGCTCTGCTTTTGATACCGTGGATCACTTGATTTGACTTGACAGGCTTGAGAAATGGGACTCAGCCCTAGAATGGTTCTTTAAAGTCTTACTCTCAAACAAAATCTTCTCACTTATCTTAGGAAATGCTTCATCATCTGTGGGCCCTTTAACATACATGTGGTGTCCCCCAGGGCTCTATCCTTAGCCCATGGGTCTCAGACTCGCGGCCCGCGGGCCAATTGTGGCCCTCATGACGATATTTTGTGGCCCCCACCTTGATATGAAAGTTTAATGTGAATTTTATATGAATGGCACTTTACTGTGTTGTGTGTGGAAGGTCCCTTTAATTACTATTTTTGGTCATTTTGTGTCTTTTTTTGGTCATTTTCTGTCTTTTTAAAAATAATTTTGTGTCTTTATTTGGTCATTTTGTTTCTTCTTTAAGTAATTTAGGTTTTTTCTGTCATTGTGTGTCCTTTTTTGTCATTTTGTGCTTTTTTGGGTCATTTTGTGTCTTTTTAAAATAATTTTGTGTGTTTTTCTGGTCATTGTGTGCCTTTTTTTTGTAATTTTTTAAAAAAAATTTTTCTGTCATTTTGTGTCTTTTTTGGTCATTTTGATACTGCCTCCAGCGGCCACCAGGGGCCGGTATTTCAAAATTTGTAATCCGGATCAGGATAATCCGGATAACGAAATCCTCCTTTTCTCAGTCATGGATCAAGGTGATCCTGCTGACTTTATCTGAGTATTTCAAAACATTGGCAGAGTGGATCACCGTGACGTCCATGTGGGCGGATCTGGATTTCCAAATCTTGTCGTGTCTCCGACTCTGGGATCGAAACATGGCGGACTACCTGACGAAAGGAGCAGGGAGCACCACTTTCACGTCAAAAGTGTAAGTTAACAGTCATCTAATGTGTAGCGGTTTTAAGACCATACGAACGCCAACCAACATATCATGCTAGCCAACTTCTTGAATTGTCACCTAATTAAAACCAGGCCGCAGCGATCTCTAATTGAGACGCGACCGTGCTAACGGTAGCTAACTCCGCTTCATTGACTTGTGTGTTAAGTAGCTAGCGAGGTAGCTGCTTTGTTGATTAATTTTAGTCTATGGTTTAACTTATAAGGAACTAATCGGACGTACATCATACCTTAACTCTTTAAACTAACACCAACTTGTTCAGAGTTTATTAGCGTTACATTATTGGCAACACGGCAGACTTAAAAAAAAATCTGCTCCATGTGTACAGAGCAGGCTGCTGCAGTACTTAGGAAACGTAACGTTACACGGTATTAACTATACGGGTCATTTAGAAGTGTCAGAATGCTCCAGTAATGCTGGTGATGATGTCATGCTTTGTGTACGTAAAGATATACTCATACACCTTCTCTTTCTTACTTTCAGAGTCACTCAGCCATGGACCTCTCAGCTATTAAGGACAACCGGGTCTCTATGAGTGATGGAAATCCTTGGAAACACTTTAACTGTATTGATCCATTCAATGTTATTGGATTCTGAATAAAGTTATTGAAACTGCTTGAAATTGTAATTGCATTACTTTCATGCTATATAGCTTGGTCAGTGACACAATAAGAAACATTTTTCATCCTAATTTGTCTCCCTTATATAGAAGACTCTCACTAAACATAATTATGGTCATTTATAGCAAAATATAATCTGATTTGATGAAGTAGAATAATCAGTTTGTACACAAACACCTTACTGCATGTTTTAAAAATCACATTCAAGCTATTTCCAAACATTTTAAAGGTACATTTTTAAGTTTGACAGAATTTGTCTTCAATAATCAGAAGCATGAAAATATACCTTGAAAGTGCTTCAATGTGCTGCATGATATATTTACAGCAATTTCAGAAAGCGGGGTCAAATATTTTACTATGCTTTAAATTTCTTTCAATTAGGCTACTTTAATTATTAAAAGTAAAACACTAACACTTGATTAAGTGAAATGAACATCTTGACTAAAAATATCTAGGAGAAGTGGAGCTGAGACTTTGTCAATCTAAGTGAAATCCACCTCTGAGGTGGGATCAGGATGATCCTGAAATTTTGGTACCAAGTTGATCCAGATATCTGCCTTGAGTTTTGAAATACCCAAATCCAGCCTTTTATCTGGATTCAAGGGAGGATTGGATTACCGGAGCGGAATCCTGATCTTCAGGATCAGGGTTATCTGGATCCGTGTTTGAAATACCCAGTTTTCAGATCAGATCTAGATTTAATCCTATCCGACCAGGATAATCCTATCTGATCACTTTTGAAATACCGGCCCCAGGTAATTTATGTTTGAGACCCCTGCCCCATGTAAATTAATTCTGTTTTTGTCACAATATTCAAGTGTAACTGCTATTCAATCAGAATATTTATTTTTATTATTTATTTATCTATTTATTATTATTTATTTATTTTATTTTATTTCATTTTATTATTGTTTTTTCAATTAAATCAAAATTAAATTAAATTAAATTAATCAGATCAGGTTACCATATAGATGTGAAAAATAGCAAAAAATATACAAAATTAAATATGAAATCTTTTTTTAGGCTAAATGTTTGCCTTTATAGTACAGCAGAGCCTCTGGATGGAGTGGTGGTTCTCTGGATATACTTGCAGATATATTTTTGCAGATATACTTGTGTTTGGTGGTTCTCTGGATATATTTGAAGATGTATTTTTCAGATACTATATATGTGTGTGACTCACGAAGAGGGAGCAGGACTCCTCGGAGACGCGGTAGATGAGCTCGGCGTGCTGGATGATTCGGTCCAGGAGTTTCTCCTGGGAGATGGAGGGGCAGCGGCTCAGGCTGCCCTGCTCCTCCTTACAGTCCAGAGGGAGGCAGGAGGAGAAGAGGGAGGGCCAGAGGAGCAGCGCCCAGACGCCCTGCTGCACCACTGAGACCAGACACACAACCAGAAACACAGAAATACACAGGAAAACATCCATTCAGTTACATATATAATATAAATTATCCACTAAATAAACAGAGGTCAGAAGTACACATGCAGGACATTTTATTAGTTACATATATAAAATAAATTATCAACTAAATAAACAGAATAGAGTTGCAACAGCCCCAATAAGTTTATTAAGTCATAAAACCAGATAGATGAAATAGATTTCATATCAACCAAAAATATTTACGTATGAAAAAAGTTGGAAAAGAGGAAAAAGGACAATTTCACTATCATTTTAGTTAGTTTTAGTTAGTTTTGTAACCACAAAATACAGTTTCAGTTAGTTATCATTTTTAAAAAAAACTCTGGTTTTTATTTTTATTTCAGTTAAGGAAAATGTTTTTTCAGTTCTAGTTTTTATTATTTCGTTAGTTTTGGTTATCTATAATAACTTTGGTTGATAAAGTGTGATGCGTTACCTGTCATCATCATGTTCATCCTGTCAGTTGTCTTCAAGTCGTTTCTAGTCTTTCTGTCATGCTGACTCGCTTTATAAAGCGGAGCAGGACATGCATTTATGAAAAGCTCCTTTTAGACTGACGCAAGTTCTGGTAAAAAGATCCTGCTCTTCCACAATCACATGCATTTCTTTTCTTATGCAGAAAACCAAGACTTCATCAGGAATAAAGGCCTGGTAACACTTTATATTAGGGAATTATTAAGTAGTTATTAATGCCTTATTCTGCATGGCCTTATTATACAACCAGTAAGACATTAACTAAGCTTTGCTTTACTTTGTATGGACTTTATAATCTCTATAGCGGTGAAGGAAACCATGGAAACAGCAAATAGTAGACTAACATTGTGAGCCACTTTGTAGAGTAATGATTGACAAACAATCTACCAATCATCATCAAAAGGAGCCACCAGTCACGTCAAAGGTCTGGAGAAGGTGTTTGCTATTTGCCGTTTTCCATGGTTTCCTTCACCGCTATGTAGAGATTATAAAGTCCAAACAAAGGTTATTATAGTTAACGGAAACTAGAATTGCCAAAACATTTTCGTTAACTGAAATAAAAATAAAAACAAGAGTTATAAAAAAAAGGATAACTAACTGAAACTGTATTTTGTGGTTCCAAAACTAACTAAAATTATAGTGAAAATGTCCTTTGTTTTCGTCTTTGTCAACTTTTTTCATCCGTAAACCTTTTTGGGTGATATGAAATCTATTTCATCCATCTGGTTTTATGACTTAATAAACTTATTGGGGCTGAGATGGATCAGACAAAGGAAATAAAGGAAACATTTATTGTGACCTTATTGAATCTGGCACCCAACAAATACCCCATTACAAAAAAACTACAACTAAAAAAATCTAAACTAAAACTAATAACAACTAAACTAAAACGAAAGCATTTTCCCAAAAAATAAAAACTAATTAAAACTAGCAAACTCACTCTAAAAACTCATTAAAACTAACTGAATTTGAAAACAAAAATTGACAACGAAATTAAAACTAAAACTAATGAAAAATCCCAAACTATTATAACCTTGGTAGAGATTATAAAGTCCATACAAAGTAAAGCATATTAAGATCATAACTAATTTACAACTACTTCCTTACATACTACAAATAATCAATAATTCTGAGGTTATTGAGGTAAAACTCTTAGTTAATGTCTTACTGGTTGTATAATAAGGCCATGCAGAATAAGGCATTAATAACTACTGAATGACTCATTAACCCTGTGGAGTCTCCAAATAATCCAGACTTGTTGACTCCATCCAGACTAGAAAACAAAGCAGTGTGGAGCCCTACTGTAAATTTACCTCTAAAGTTCTGGCTGTAAACTCCATGAGGCCAGTTTCAGTTTGATGATGATATACCAAGTAAAACTGGAGACAAGCTCAAATATATTTAGTATAAAATGATAGAACTGGATGGAACCCTCTTATATGTTAGATGTGACACCTTTGTTCACATTTGACACATTTAATATTCTTTATTGAGCATGATAGTGTTTTGGAAGTAAAAAAAAAATTCAAAATCACATTTTATGTTGGACTAAAGGACTAAAAAGAGACACAAAATGACTAAAAAAAGACACAAAATGACTAAAAAAAGGAACAAAAAGACACAAAATGACTAAAAAAGGACACAAAAAGACACAAAATGACTAAAAAAGGAACAAAAAGACACAAAATGACTAAAAAAGGACACAAAAAGACACAAAATGACTAAAAAAGGAACAAAAAGACACAAAATGACTAAAAAATAAGAAAAGTAACTCAAGTGTTTTTAAGGAAGCGTTTCTAAAGGTTAGGGCCAGAGTCCAAACATTTGAACACAATCCAAGAACAAACAGATCACCTCCTGGTCTAGATATGAGAGGGAATTAACTGAAAACAAAACCAAACAACAACCTTTTCTTTCTTTATTGATGCAATCTAGCTAATATCTACATACACAGACAGTCCAGAGGGCAAAGACAGAGTCCATTCAAATGTCAAATGAAATCTCAATGGAAAAAATGTCAGCATCAATTAATCACAACATATCCCATTCAATAAAACTTTTAGTTTTATTGAATGGGATATGTCTACATTTAGTCAAAAATTCACCTACAAATGCCTGATCCCAATTCCACAGAACTAAAACAAAAAAAGTGTTTAGTCTAAAAACCAGATAAAACAGTAAATCTGAGGGAAATGATCTTGCTGCATGGACAGATAATTTACCTTGACAAGATTTCTTATAATTATAAAGTAAAGTAACAAACTGTTTTCTTGAAATGTGGAATCTGTAAATAAATCCAAATCAATGTTTTTATTCCACCCAGCATCCAATAATCCAAGAATAAAGACTGAGACTGATTATTTATTAAACAAAAGCTGTTAAAAAAAAGGAACGGGGCTGAGAAATGCCTCCTTTCAGCCGAGGGAAGTAATGTAGATTTAAACATGCATGACAGAGAAGAACCATGCAGAATAAGGCATTAATAACTACTTAATAATGACTCATTAAGAGACAATATGTTACTTATTTAGATGCTAATAAGCAAATAATTAATGTTGTGTTCCCTAATCTAAAGGCCTGAATTATAATTTCCTCTGATATAAAGAAACAAACTGTTTTCTTCTAAATATATCTAGAAATATGAAATCTGTATCAGCTAAAGAAATCCAAATCAATGTTTTTAATCCACCCAGCATCCAATAATCCAAGAATGAAGACTGAGACTGATTAGATTTATCAAACAAAAGCTTTTAAAAAAAGAAACGGGGCTGAGAAATGCCTCCTTTCAGCCGAGGGAAGTAATGTAGATTTAAACATGCATGACAGAGAAGAACAAGTGTGAGAGACAGAAGAAAGACGAGGCTGAATGAACGAACGGGATCCAGAAATCACTGGGATCTAACAAAACCTCTTAAATCTTCTTCTCTGTTTTATTTTGACATCCATATTCCATTGTGCTGAGAAACACCACGGGGTGTGAGAGAGAGCAGCTCTGCTCTGGTTTCCAGTTGTCATAGAAAGAAGCACATGTTAAGTTGTAATCCTGCCTGAAACAGACAGCGCTCAACGCTCCATTTTTCACTGCACTGCTTATTTTATCTGTCCTTGTGAAAGACTAATCAAATTGGAAGATTACCAGGGATGAGTTGTCTGGAAATAAATCTGCCCATTTATTTTGGATGCAAATTACAGGACATTTCTGCCTCGCACACAGGAAAATTGAATCGAATTGTCTATTATTGTGCAGTATAAACCTAAATCATGTAATAAAACAATTAGAATAAATCAGCATACTAAAGAGGCTATCTTTAAATGAGGATTTTCCAAGAGGAGAGGGACAAGATTCAAGGAGCTGCAGCTCAAATGTTTATTTCCTCAGCATGTTTAAGGATGAGCTGAAGCCTCGGAGGGATCAGAGATGACGGCTGACGGGTGTCGTGTTCCCGACATGACGTGACAAAGATCCGTCCGTCCTCCAGACACCTGCAACACCTTTACATATGGAACTATGTCTCACTTCTTCTACTCCTACACCTTTTCCTTCTCCTTCTCCTTGGTTCAGCACGTCATTACAGAAAAACATCTTGTTTTCTACAATGTGCAAAAAAGGTGTGTTTAAAAAAAAAAAACGACACAAAATGACCAAAAAATACACAAAATGAACAGAAAATACACAGAATTACCAAAAAAGACACGAAATGACATAAAAAACTAAATTGCTTAAAGAAGAAACAAAATGACCAGAAAAAGACACAGAATTACCAAAAAGACACAAAATTATTAAAAAATTACGCAAAATTATTTAAAAAAGACACATAATTACCAAAAAAACAAGAAAAAAAACCAAGATAAAAACACTAAATCTGAGGGAAATGATGAAATTAATTTATTGCAAAGATATAGAATATAAAAACAGTCCGGTCACTTTAGACCATGTTGTGCATCAAAGGGTTAAAATAAGAAATGAACTCTTAAATCAAAATAAATTATCTAACACTTCTAAATCTAAAGTTTTTTTTTATCTTGGTAAGAACCAAATAATCATCAGGTCACTCTGCTCGGGCCAGTTCATCACTGCTGGCAGCTTTAATTTATCTGGTTTTAGGAGTTAATTTCTTATTTTAAGTGTTCAACATGCTTATTTCTAGATTTAATAATCTTAATTTAAGAAATCTCGTCAAGGTAAATTATCTGTCCATGCAGCAAGATCATTTCCCTCAGATTTACTGTTTTATCTGGTTTTTAGACTAAAAACCTTTTTTGCAGAGAACACTCTTTATGTGAAATCCTTTTAAGTTTACAGGGAATTTAAGAGAACTGAAAATACAAAACATCCCAATTAAAGCGACTCAAGTTGTGAGGATATTTTGGTTTACTCTAATCTGATTTGGATATTGGCCAAAAAGGTATTTGTAGAGTCTTTGTAGAACAACCTTATACAGGTTTAACCTCATTTCTTGGAGAGATAATTAACACAGATTCAAGCATGTTTTGTGCTAATGGAGGCATAAAAATAAACCTAAACTAGATGGTGTCTGCTGTTGCAAGGATTCTAATGTTGGAGAGTGAATGGATGTCCATCTAGAGCAGGGGCCTCAAACTCAAATTACCTTGGGGCCACTGAGGCAGTATCAAAATTACCAAAAAAAGACACAAAATGACAGAAAAAAAACTACATTTCCTAAAAAAGACACAAAATTACCCCAAAAAGACACAAAATGACCAAAAAAAGACACAAAATTACCCAAAAAAGACACAAAATTACTAAAAAAACAAGAAAAAAAACCCAAGATAAAAACACTATATCTGTGGGATCTTGCTGCATGGACAGATTAATTTTATTAATTTAAATTATTATTAAAAAAGACACAAAATTACCAAAAAAAGACACATCATACATATCATATCATATTATTTTATATCATGTTAGTAGGAATAATTGCACCAATTGTACAATTATTAATATTGTTATTATTATTATTTTATTCATCATTATTATTGTATGTATCTTTTTTATTGTATTTATATATTTAAATGTGCAACAATTTTCTCTGTGCTCTGCCTCAGAATGAATGAGTTGTAGAGCTCCACCCGCTGAGGCCCCCAGGTGGACACATCAAACACACCTGAGACATGAACAGGTGCATGCTGGGAGAGGCACATAGCGACACACCAAACTTTGACGTGCACGAGGATCCACGCGGACATTTCAGCATTTACTCGGGAACTTTTACCTTCACAGAGTTTTGTGACTTTTTCTTGTTTGTGACAACAACAACAACAACAACAACGACTGCAGAGACGCTTTGACTCGACACACGTGGATAATTTGAGGAGCGCAGTGGGACAGTGATGGAGGACACTGGGACAGTGATGGAGGACAGTGGGACAGTGGGACAGTGATGGAGGACACTGGGACAGTGATGGAGGACACTGGGACAGTGGGAGTCAGGTTGGACTGCTGATGTTTGAGGAGGAGCAGGCAGAGAGTTGGACCAGAGTTGGATCAGACCGAGGAGGACAGACAGTCTTGTGTATGAACTGCGCTGCTTCATGAAGTTTCTGCTGCTTTCTGCTGGTTTTTGATTGTTTCTACTGGTTTATGCAGGTTTTGATGGTCTCTGCTGGTATCTGCTGGTTTCTGCAGGTTTCTGCTGGTTTCTGCTGGTTTCTGCTGGTTTTTGCTGCTTTCTGCAGGTTTCTGCTGGTTTTTGATGGTTTCTACTGGTTTATGCAGGTTTCGATGGTCTCTGCTGGTATCTGCTGGTTTCTGCAGGTTTCTGCTGCTTTCTGCTGCTTTCTGCTGCTTTCTGCAGGTTTCTGCCGGTTTTTGATGGTTTCTGCTGGTTTCTTCTCTTTTACACTGGTTTCTGCTGGTTTCTGCAGGTCTTTGATGGTCTCTGCTGGTATCTGCTGGTTTCTGGTTTTTGCTGCATTCTGCAGGTTTCTGTTGGTTTCTGCTGCTTTCTGTAGGTTTCTGCAGGTTTCTGCTGTTTTTGCAGGTTTCTGCAGGGTTCTGCTGGTTTCTTTTGGTTTCTGTTGGTTTTTGCTGCTTTCTGCTGGTTTTTGCTAGTATCTGCTGGTATCTGCTGCTTTCTGCAGGTTTCTGCTGGTTTCTGCTGGTTTCTGCTAGTTTCTGCTGATTTCTGCTGTTTTTTGCTGTTTTTGCTGCTTTCTGCTGGTTTTTGCTGGTTTTGCTGGTTTCTGCTGCTTTCTGCTAGTTTCTGCTGATTTCTGCTGTTTTTTGCTGTTTTTGCTGCTTTCTGCTGGTTTTTGCTGGTTTTTGCTGGTTTTGCTGGTTTCTGCTGGTTTCTGCTGGTTTTTGCTGGTTTTGCTGCTTTCTGCTGCTGTGGAGGTTTTTTTGTATGAATCTGTTTGTGTGTGTGCTCTGTTAATTTGTTATTCTGTGGCTGATTGTAATTTATCCTTATTTATTCTTGCATGGATATCTATTTATTAATTTGCTGCTGTATTGATATTTTTGTATAGGACTGGTTGGCTAATTGATAATTAAATGAATTTGCTGGCTGAGTTCTGTCTGTCTAGGGGAAGGTTATTGTTTATTATTTCGTGTATATGTTGGCATGTTGATGCACACTTTAGTTTGTTACCTGCAGAAACTTTTTACTAAACCTATATGGTTACATTTTAACTCATCTACTTTGAACTTTTATCCAAGTGTGTTTTTACATATGTAACTAGTGAATATTTTGACTCCAGTAAGGCAGACTCAAGGCTGCACAGCTGCCAAGTCTAAACTGGATTTCACTGTTGGTTTGTCCATAAAGGCTCATTATAGTGTTTGCATATTGACATTTAACCCTCAGAGCAGGTTCATCGCATTTTACACACTTTTCATTCTTTATTTGTTAATAGTTCTGGCTATGTTCATGATTTTTTTTTTTTTTTGCAAGATTGTGTATTATTATTGTCTCTTGTTATTTCCAGCTCAACTCCTGCAGAAAGGCTGAAATACACCGAGGACAAACAATAGTTACTCTTCAGGTTGAGACATTGGAACACATTAAAAATGCTGTTTATTATCTCACTTATGTTAAAGCAAAATACAATATAATGAATAATAATGCATGCATTTTATTAAATATTTGTGTCAATCTGGGCTTTGGCCTTGGAATTAATGTATTTTACATTTTTTATTTTTCCACCAGATTGCATCATTTTAATCATATTCAGCATGTAGAGAAAAAAACATGTGATTCATACACACAACCCACACACACAAGCATGTACTGATCAAATAAATCACAACATGGATCATCTGAATCACATCAAAGATGAAACATGACAAACTCTGAACAAAAGCAGATTATTTACACAGCAGGTCTATAACATGGTTGAATCATGACAGAAACCTGGCATACAAAGGGTTAAAATATTAATGTTTGATATAAAAAATTAGGACAGATGTAGGCGAAAAAATCAGTACAATGAAAGTACATATACAAACATATAATCATTTTTATAGCTTGCTTTTAAAGAGTGCATTTTATGTGCTAAGCAGTACAAGTGGCCTACAGTACATTGTAAAAAATGTCTGTAGATTTTACGGTGAAAAACTGCTAAACCATGACAGTAAAGGACTTAAAATGATAAATGAGTTAATTTAGTTTTAGTAATAATGAAACACTGTAAATGTTTATATCAGCCAAAACAGTGTTTCTTTTTACAGTTTTTTATTTTTTGGAGAAATACATTACTCCACTGTAAAATACTCTGGCACCGTGTTTGTAGCAAAAATATACTGTAATATATATATATATATATATATATATATATATATATATATATATATATACAAGCATCACTGTAATTTTTGCATTTATCTTTTGTAAAAATACTTTTTCTCACCGTTAAATGTACTAAACACCATATCTCTAACAGAAATATACTGTAACATTTAATGGTAAAATCTTTAATTTATGCAGCATTTATGAAGTATTTTCTTGTCAATTATATGGCAGAACAGTGTTTCTTTTGATGGAATAACTTTTCATTTATAAATGGAAAATGGAATAAAATAGCAATCTTAAACGTGAAATCAACAGTGCCAATATCTTTTTACCGTAATATTAAAAAAAGTTGCAGGTCTGTATTTATTAGGGTAAAGTTCTGGACGTTTTTTTTACCGTAAAAACAACAGTTTCTTTTTTACAGTGTGTGTTCTGTTGCCTAAATGTTTCTTTATTTTAACCATTCTAAAATGTGCATTTTAAGTGACCTCCTTTAGTTGTCATGTACTGCTTTTTTTCCTCATCATGCAATATGTGACTAATAGACCTGTGAAGGTTGTTTTTCACTCTAAATATCTCCGAGCTTCAACTCTCTACTCACAGCATCTTTACTGCCTCCACCATTTCCTTTGCAGGATATAATTTCCTTCAACTGCTTTCAGTCTGGTGTCCATGGCTACTGAAGCTCAAAGTGTCTTTTGAATTTGTCACACCAACATGTCCATTTGTTCCCGAGTCTTTTTAGGAAACCTCTGACAGAAACACAGTATATCTGTTGGTGATGGAGTCTGTGGCTCTGAGCTGTGATGAGCCTCCGTTAGCCGTTAGTGTCTCTGTGACTTCTGTCCTCTGAGCTTGTTAAATGTGTTTCACTTAGCTCCCGAACCGCAGACACACCTTTGGTTTCTCTCTCTAACAAGTTGTCACACTCGTAAAACTGTCATTCTGACTTCTGCTCTTATTTCTTCATGTTTGCCCTTAATTCTACATCTGTTTTCTATATTTTCTATATATCAGTTCAGGCTACTTCAGTTTCATTTTTTCTTGGTGTTCTGACATCTTTGACATCAAAAAGTAGAGCTGCACAATTAATCGAAAGCGACTGGTGACAAATCCAGCGACTTTTTCTGGTGTTATTGGAGACTTTTGGAGTAACAGTTAGCTCTGTAGCAGTACAGTGTGTATGTGCTAACAGGCTAACAGTTAGCTCTGTAGCAGTACAGTGTGTATGTGCTAACAGGCTAAAAGTTAGCTCTGTAGCAGTACAGTGTGTATGTGCTAACAGGCTAACAGTTAGCTCTGTAGCAGTACAGTGTGTATGTGCTAACAGGCTAACAGTTAGCTCTGTAGCAGTACAGTGTGTATGTGCTAACAGGCTAACAGTTAGCTCTGCAGCAGTACAGTGTGTATGTGCTAACAGGCTAACAGTTAGCTCTGTAGCAGTACAGTGTGTATGTGCTAACAGGCTAAAAGTTAGCTCTGTAGCAGTACAGTGTGGATGTGCTAACAGGCTAACAGTTAGCTCTGTAGCAGTACAGTGTGTATGTGCTAACAGGCTAACAGTTAGCTCTGTAGCAGTACAGCGTGTATGTGCTAACAGGCTAAAAGTTAGCTCTGTAGCAGTACAGTGTGTATGTGCTAACAGGCTAACAGTTAGCTCTGTAGCAGTACTGTGTGTATGTGCTGCTGCTGCAGGAGTTGTTAGCTTAGCGATCTCTGTTTGTTTACAAAAAGCACCAGACACTAAAAACTGTTCCTATTGTTTGTTTAAAAGTAGTGAATAGCAATAGCAGCAATAAAAATACAGATGTTTTCCCTAACATGATGAATATTCATGCTTACAATATTGATCAAAATAATCATTATTATCATTTTGGCCACAGTCCTGCAGCCCTAACAAAAAGTTATTACTTTTCTTGGTAGAAAACTTTTTCTTTGGCTCTTTATATATTATCTGTAAGATTTACACCCCATCAATGCAGCGCTAACAAGCTGATTATACGGCTATAGATTGTGTTTCACATCATATCTGCACTGTTTTTCACACACAATGTTAATTGTATGAGCGATTAGCGACAGCTCAAACATTCCTGTGTGCCCTTTTTGTTTTGTTGCTGTTACAGTTTTTATTTCCACATACTGGGTGTGTTCACCCATAGGCAAAGCCTCTTTCAACCTCGTTGCATTTGTGAAGCAATTTGATGTTTATAGTCAAAGGTGAGAATTGTATTCAACAAAGTCACTTGCAAAAATATGCATAAATGAAAATAGATGAAGTGGGGAAAGTGTGTTAGATGGTGTTTTGGCAGCAACCCTTTGCTTCTATTTGTCCCCATGTAATAACATGTCTGGCACCTATAGGATGTGTGTGTGTTATGTTCATTTCAAAGAGGTTCATCTGGGAAAAGCAGCGAGTCGTTTCATGGAATGAGATGAATATGTTCGAATAGGAAAACCTATTTATTTATGTCTGAAACAACAACAGGGAATGTTGTTGGAATCCCAATACAGTACATATGTTTTATTTTTATTTTTTCTCCTGAACAGAAGTGGTGACATTATAATAAACTGATCTAGATTCCACAGACCACACACTGTAAAAAACAAACAAAAAAATGTTGTTTTTACGGTAAAAACCAGCAGCTGTGGTTGCCAGAACTTTACCGTAATAAATACGGTGCAACTTTTTCAAACATTACGGTAAAATGATATTAGCACTGTTGATTTCATGTTGAAGATTGCCATTTTATTCCATTTTTTACTGTATAAATAAAAAGTTTTTCCATCAAAAGAAACGCTGTTCTGCCATATAATTGACAAGAAAATACTTTATAAATGCTGCATAAATTAAAGATTTTACCATTAAATATTACAGTATATTTTTATTAGAGATATGATGTTTAGTACATTTAACAGTGAGAAAAAGTATTGGTAACACTTTCTATGAAGACTACATCTATAGTGCATTATGAGCGCATTCATAGTGAATTATAATGCTCATTATAATCAATCATAATGCATTACGACTGCATTCATAAACACATATAAAGCTTCATGATGCACTATATCAACAGTTATAAATATAGCTTATAATGACTTATAAATCCAAGTGTCTTATAAGTGCTCTTGACTGGTTATAAACTACAGGCTGACTGATGAGGCTTATAATACATTACAACTACTCATACCCCTCTATACACACACCTCAACAATCAATTGTTATAAGGACTCATAGGATGCCATAAGTATAAATAAATGAGCAATGTATGCTTTAAGTAAAGTGAGGTTCATATAGATGCATCTATAATGCAGTATAGCTAATCATGATGTTTCATTGTTGGCGTTAAGTAAAGTGTAACACATTTTCATTAGCTATACTGCATTATAGATGCGTCTATAACCTCACTTTACTTAAAGCATACATTGCTCATTTATTTATACTTATGGCATCCTATGAGTCCTTATAACAATTGATTGTTGAGGTGTGTGTATAGAGGGGTATGAGTAGTTGTAATGTATTATAAGCCTGATCAGTCAGCCTGTAGTTTATAACCAGTCAAGAGCACTCATAAGACACTTGGATTTAAAAGTCATTATAAGATATATTTATAACTGTTGATGTAGTGCATCATGAAGCTTTTTTGTGTTTATGAGTGCAGTCATAATGCATTATGATTGATTATAATGAGCATTATAATTCACTATGAATGCGCTCATAATGCACTATAGATGTAGTCTTCATAGAAAGTGTTACCAAAGTATTTTTTTTTTACAAAAGATAAATGCATAAATTACAGTGATGCTTGTATATATATATTACAGTATATTTTTGTTACAAACACAGTGCCAGAGTATTTTACAGTGGAGTAATGTATTTAAAAATAAAACAAAATGTAAAAAATACTGTTATGGCTGGTATATACATTTACAGTGTTTCATTGTTACTGAAACTGAATTAACCCATTTATCATTTTATGTCTTTTACTGTCATGGTTTAACAGTTTTTCACCGTAAAATCTACCGACTTCTTTTTACAGTGCAGCTGCTGGTGTTTTACCGTAAATTAAACAGATTTTTTTTTTTTACAGTGTGGCCACTCTATTGCGGGAAACCAACTGATAAACCAATGGAGCTACTGGTCGCTGCAACAACAACATATATATGTATATATATATATATATATATATATATAACATATATATATATATATTTTTTTTTTTTTCTGAACTATACCTTCAATGAATACATGAGTAGTCTTAGTGGTTAAAAGAGATTTCCTCCTCATGTTAAGAACATGATTGCATGCCATCTCTGGCAGCGTTAATGCTCCTCCATCCTTTCACCCAGTTTACTGAGAACACCACACACACACACACACACACACACACACACACACACACACATTAATCACTGCGGTCCTGACAGATTCCTGCAGCTTGCTGATGGTTGATTGGCAGCCGCTGAATTGGGACATATTGCTCCCTTATTGGAGGATGGAAGGAGTTTGATGCTGTGTGCATGTGTGTGTGGGTGTGTGTGTGTGTGTGTGTGTGTGTGTGTGTGTGTGTGCTGCAGAGAGAAGAAGACCTGGTTCACGGCTCAGAACTGCTCAGTAAAGACGAGTCAACTGTAATGTCAGGGGTATAATTGTGGTTTTATACAGGATATTTTCATAAGAGCATGCAGAGGAGCACATGTGTGGGCAGGAGGAGAGGAAGGACCAGATCTAGAAGAAACATCACTGGATAATTGCCATGTGCAATGTAAATAATGGAATTTATTTTGCCGTATTTCCAGCCAGTATCATACTAATTTGCACCTTTTTTTTCAAATGCTCAAGCAAGCATACTATTGTTTTTTTTCTATTCCAAAGTATCTTGTACTTGATCACATGTCTCCCTTGGAAATTACATTTTAATCTCAGTGGGATTCAGCTGATTAACCCTCTGGAGTCTCCAAAAGCACCAAAGAATGACTTCTTCATCACATCCAGACTAGAAAACAAAGCAGCGTGGAGCCCTACTGTAAATTTACCTCTAAAGTTCTGGCTGTAAACTCCATGAGGCCAGTTTCAGTTTGATGATGATATACCAAGTAAAACTGGAGACAAGCTCAAATATATTTAGTATAAAATGATAGAACTGGATGGAACCCTCTTATATGTTAGATTTACAACCTTTGTTCACATTTGTAACATCTACATTTTTTTTTGAGCATGATAGTGTTTTGAAAAAAAAAAAAGATTCAAAATCACATTTTATGTTGGACTAAAGGACTAAAAAAGACACAAAATGACAAAAAAAGACACAAAATGACTAAAAAAAGACACAAAATGACCAAAAAAAGACACAAAAAACACAAAATGACTAATTGTTACGCTAAACACACAAGACCCAAATCAAAGAGTTGATGACAGGATCACACACAATCACAAGATCACATTTATGTTGGTTTTTCTTTGTTTCTTTTTGGTTCTAAATGTTGATCCAGTAAGTCAGAATAAAAAATCAATTACTATCAGGTCATATAGGTGAAAATAAAATATATACCAACATGGTATTTAAACATGTTTTAAGTGGTGAATACAGGCAGGATAGAAAGGAGTCAGACAAGGACTAAACAGCCCAAAAGTCCATAGAGTTAAAGTTTATATATTACAAGACCAACACAACACTATTTTGGCTCGTGTTGCATAAACTCTAAAAGAAATAAACTCAAGTTCACATGTGTGTGTGATGAGCGCTGAATGTATGATTCAGTGTTTCAGATTGCTATACAGATGATTCCCGCTTTTCCCAACAGCTGTCTCATAGGGGTTTGACATATCGTATCATTCACGATTATACCGATATATTCTATATTCGAGTAAAAAAAATGCATATCATGATATTGGCAACATTCCTTCTTCTTGACATAGTGTCATAAGGGTTTCCCCTTAAGAACCTTTATTCTCCTTTACAATATTTCATTAAAATATGCAATGATTAAGATCAGTGTATCTGATGGAATAGTGGCATTAGAATCCGTGAGAGGCACCAAATTTGGGCTTTTATGAAAAAAAATTATCCAGGGTGCATGCCACGGACCCCCTAGTTGTTTTTTCATTTATTATTATTATTATTATTATTATTATTAGGTGCTAATACTTAAGAGTATTTTTTGTATTTGGCAAATGATTGATGATTTGCACCTAATATTTAAGATTTACTTACTTTAATTAATCCCAGTCCACGGACTGCCCACTTTACATTTTAGATTCATGATCGATTTTTATTTTGTTGAATGTTTTTTTTATTCATACAGACTAAAAAAAATCATATTTTTTATACATTTTTCAGTATTTTGTAATATCGTCAAGAATATCGTTACCACAAAAATACCCTGATATATTGTGATAATCTTTTAGGGCCATATCGCCCAGCCCTACTGTCTCGTTTTTGATGTGCAATAATGTAACCACGAATGGCATTAAAACACAATATTGTCGTCGTCTTTTCATGCTTCAAAAGGAACAAAGTCGCTTGTTCAGTCGGCTCTCACACACAGTGGAGCTTCCAACTGGACTGCCCTTATTTGTCTGGCTTGATAAATTATTATCGTATCATTTTATGACTAAAATCATAAAGAAAACTGGAAACACTTGGATTATTAGCCTCAGGTCTGGTTCATAAGACGAGTGAAATGGAGAAAAACAGGCTTGCTTTTAATGAGAACTTTGAGATACAAAGAGACACTCAATTTTGTAGAGCAATACCAAGAGTCCTGGGGCGGCTCAGAGAACTACACATTTGTATTTTATGCCTCTTTATAGTGCTGCAGTCAGGTCAGTGTGTGTGTGTGTGTGTGTGTGTGTGTGTGTTTGCATGCGTGCATAATTTGTTTGTATTTGTTCTGGTTGTGCAGAGGCGACAATGTGAGATGTGCTTAAAAATAATTAACATTTTCTTACAACTTTTAATTAAATATCAGTAGTTGCACGGAGGAAATTTACTTTCATAGGCAAATAAAGTTTATTCTAGCACTTGTTTAGTGTGTTTCACAAATATAAATATTGCTTTCATGAGTGAAAGCAGCCAAAGTGAAGAACGTGTTCAATTACTTTTTCACTTTATGTCAATATGTGTAAAACAGTTGTAACTTTTTTTTATTATAGAAACACAACAAACTCTGTTGTAATCACATATTGGGATATGAACAAACAGAATATTGGACTCCCTCAGTTATTATTGTGACTCACTATGAAGAGTTGAAAAGTGCTCCGGCAGCATCCTGAACTAGTCCAGCAGATAAGAGTCTCTGTGATGCTGCAGAAAGCTAATTTATACTTTATACCCATTAACTTTATAATGAGTGTGAAATGTGTGTGTGGGTGTTTGCTTTGATTGAGCCTTCAGGCTGACGACACCCACTGAAGAAAAAAATGATGACGATGACAAATCCTTGTTTCTCTTTTTAAAATTTGGATCAATTGTAATATTCAGACTAGGGGTGTGCCATATCATATCATTCACGATAATATCTGTATATTTTTTTTATGGTTAAAAAAGTGCATATCATGATATTGGCAACATTCCTACTTCTTGATGTAGTGGCGTAAGGTTAACATTAGCTAAGAATTAAAGTTGTTTTAATCACAAAAAGCTACTAACTCCCTCTCGCTAAACACATGCAGCTTTCAAAATAAGAGCACAGTGTGTTAACAGAATCCACCACAGAACTTACAAGAAGACTGT
The DNA here is from genome assembly GCF_030273125.1 of Centropristis striata. Taxonomy (NCBI): domain Eukaryota; kingdom Metazoa; phylum Chordata; class Actinopteri; order Perciformes; family Serranidae; genus Centropristis; species Centropristis striata. The sequence goes on from NC_081520.1 coordinate 19,289,021, forward strand.
CAAAATAAGATGCCTTAAATAAAACATACAAGAACCTTTATTCTCCTTTACAAAATGTCATTAAAATATTTTTTTATTTTATTTTGGCAGCTGTTGAGATTTGCACTTCACACTACATTTTAGATTTTTATTTATTTGTACAGACTTAAAAAAGAAATCATATTTTCTATATCTTTTTAAGTATTTCGTTATATCGTCAAGGATATCTTTATCGCAAAAATAGCCTGAAATATCATGATAATCTTTTAGGGCCATATCGCCCAGCCCTAGTTCAGACATCAAAAGCCACGTGTTTGGAACATAAATATTACAATAAAAAATAACTTGATAAATACATTTAAACAACACTGTATGATTTTTTTTTCATTCTGTTCACTTTTGCTTTGGTGTCCAGAGCTCATTAGAATAAAAAGGGCTTGATTCCTATGATTTATGTCCACTAGAGGGCGCTCTAAAACAATACATGCACAAAAGCTACTTTTTATAATAGGGCTGGGCGATACAGACCGAAAGTCATATCCCGATATATTTAAGCTGAATATTAGAGATGCAACAACTCGGGTAACTCAGATATACGGTAATCGCCTTCAAAATAAAAGCACTGCGGTTGTATTGATTTCTAATTCATGGGTAACCTCACGCGGGCCGGCCAGGGACAGCCAACGGGCTGGATGTAGCCCGCGGGCCACCCAAAGCATGCATATTCCCCCTTTGTGATTTTTGCACTGTAACCAACCACCATGTGACCCGCTCCACACTAACAGATGAAGTCCACATCCGTTTCTTCTTCTTTGATTTGAGCGGGTCGACAGAGAAGCGCTGGCTCATCAGACGGCGGGCAGCGGAGAGTTGAGATGACAGTTCTGGGCTGATCCATTACCACTCTGCCCCGGGCGTCATTACCATCTCCCTCCAGTCACATGCAACACTCGCTGCTTCACACGCAATCTGCACTAACTTCCTCAGTGCGGTTGCAGCAGGAGTAGCACTCCTTGTTCCTCCTCTTTCTCTCCTCCACTGTAAAAGAAAAGATTCAAGAGGTTAGTTAGTATGACTTAAAAAGATGAGCTTTTTCAGCATAAAAAATACAATTTGTTACATTGTTTTATTAAGTTGATAACATATTTCAAGAAGTGGATCAAAATTAAAAATGGAGAAAGATATCTTAACTCAGAAATATATTGATTTTGGATGAGCATTTCTGCCTTCACTTACCAAGGAAAAGTATTAAGGTAATGAAACTTAATATTGTTTTGGTAATTTTGTGTCTTTTCTGGTCATTTTGTTTCTTTTTTGGGCCATTTTGTGTCTTTTTTTTGTCTTTTAAGGTCATTTTGTTTCTTTTTTGGGCCATTTTGTGTCTTTTTTTGATCATTTTGTGGTTCATTTGTGTCTTTTAAGGTCATTTTGTTTCTTTTTTTGATAATTTTGTGTCTTTTTTGTAATTTTGTTTCTTTTTTTGGTCATTTTGTGTCTTTTTTGGTCAATTTGAGTCCTTTTTTGCTTAATTTTATGTAATTTTTTGGTCATTTTGTGTAAAAAATGGGAATGTATTAAGGTAATAAAACTTAATATTGTATTACAATATGTCTGACTTAAGTGAAATAAGTTACTTATACTACTTTTCTGAGTAGAAAGAAACTAAGATAAAGTTACAGCAACTTAAATAGAGTAATTTGACCACTTATTAACACTAAAACATTGATATAAAAATTGAGTTGGTTCAACATAATGAAGCTTGTAGAGGACAAAACAAATCATGTTGGTTTATTAGACTAAGTCTCATGGGAAATACTCAATAATGTCTTAGTTGGAATTACTTAAAAAGATAAATGCAAATTGTTATTACAATTTTTTGAAAGTTGAGCCAGTGTCATTTTTTTAGAGTGCACCTGCATGCATAAAAACAACAATTAGAGGGTGATCATGATGATCAGTGGTGATGAATTCAGCTTTGGAGTTTGTAATTTCCCAGTGAGATTTGGTGCAGCAGCCTGTCTTGTGTCTCTCCGTGATGCCACGTGTCATTTTTTTGACAAGTCTCGGGGATAAAGAGAGCAGGCATAAAGCTTTAAATCAAATTGGTCACACAGCCTTGCCAATCACTGTGGACAACATATGCAGGCTCACAACCAAGGTGAAGCTGCTGTAGCGCGTCTCGGCGCTGAGCAATCTCCCCGCGCTCTGAAATGGAAATGAAAGTGTTACACACCCACAGCTATTGAGGAAGGGATTTGCGTGGGCCGAGGTACAACTCTACTCGATGGCCACTGTGGGAGAAGCTTTAGCTTTGCCCTTCTTCAAAGTGAGATTTACAAAAAGGAAATGCTTGGCTAGGTTTATTCAAAAGAAGCTCCTGATGGTGGGAAGACAAAAGGTACTTCACTCTCTCCTCCCTGGGGCACATGTACTCAGAGCTCCTCTTCTCCGCTTTACTCCTTATTCTAAGTACATGTTCCCCCCTGGAGGAGTCACTGCTCCTCTCTCTCCTGCTCAATCTTTTACCTCCTCTTTTTTTTTCTTCTTTATTTCTCTCTCTACCTTCACATATTCCTCTCACTTAATTTCACTTGTCTTCTCTCTGCACAGCCGCCGTCTCCCTCTCTCTGCTCTCTCTTACCCTAACTCACTCTCTCACCCTAACTCTCTCTCTCTCTCTCTCTCTCTCTCTCTCTGAGCGAGAGCGTGTGTGTGAGTGAGCGTCTGGAGGAGTGACAGTTTTATGTTACTTTTTCCGTTTATCTTTTGCTAGTTTTTTGTTTCACTTAGTTCATAAGTTTTTATTGTTTGTTCTCACGTTATATTTCAGTGCTTGGGTGTTTTTATTGGTTTATTTTAACCACATTTCCCCTCACCCTCGTGGTGTGAGGCGTGTGGCACAATGGCCGTCATGGACCTGAAAAACATTACGCGTAAACACGGCATTAAGATCGGGGCAACCTTCCCCTGCAGCGTGGAGGAAATCAGCCTCGCTGTGGGGGGAAAGGTCGGCCACAGCAGCGTGCTATCGGCCACTCGGATGAACGGAGCCGTGGTCATCTTCCTGGATCAGGTGGAGAAGGCGAACCGTGTCATCGAGGTAGGTCTCAACGTGTCGGGGCAGTTCCTGCAGGTTCTGCCCCTGTCCAAACCCGCAACCAGGGTAATACTGTCCAACGTGCCCCCCTTCATCACAGATGAGTTCCTCTGTAGGGAGCTTTCCAGACACGGGAAAGTGGTTTCCCCCATCAGGAAAATGTTGTCTGGATGTAATTCTCCGCTGCTGAAACACGTGGTGTCTCACAGACACCAATTGTTTATGATACTCAATGACAGAAGCGGAGTCTTTGATTTCCGCTTCCAAGTCAGAGTAGATGATTATGATTACGTGATTTATGCGACATCATCTGTGATGAAGTGCTTTGGTTGCGGGGAGGAGGGACACACGGTGAAGAACTGCCCGACGGCACGGGGCCCTGCTCCGCCTGTCCAGGGAGAGGCGGTGGCTGGGGCAGCTGCGCGGGCGGTGCCAGTGCCGCGGGACCGGCGCCAGTGCCGCGGGACCGGCGCAGAATCTCTGCATGGCGGACGGTTCCAGCGACCGGCCCCTCGGTGGTAACACCGGTCGCCGTTGAGGCTAACGCGGCAGCGCCGGTGTGGTTGCCTCCCCCGAGCGGCCGATCGCCGCTCCACGCGCCATTACGGGCAGGTCCATGGCCGAGCCGGCACTGGGGGTGAGTAATGTGGACGAAACACAGGGTGATAATTGTATGAATGACAGGAGTGTATGTGGGGAAAGGAGAGGAGAAGAGCACACGGGAAAAACGGGGCTTCCTTTGTGTGGAACACACAGACACACAGACAGACACACAGACACAGGAGGATAAGACAGACAGCGCAAACACAGAGAAAGAAAAAAGGGAGGAAAACACTGATAACATAAACTGTAATAATAATAATGAAAAACCGTGGAGTGAACAGGTGGAGGAGGAGGAGGAAATGGAGCTAACAAATAACGCAACAGCCAACACAAAAAACAAAAAACGCAGGAGGTCAGCCAGGAAGACCGCAGAAAACAACAAAACAGTGAGTGACGTCACTGACAGTGAGGAATGGCTGTCTGACAGCAGTGACGTCACTCATTTTACTGGCAGCCAGAAAAAGAAAATAATCACTGCCGAAAAGATAAAAAAATTCTTGCAACAAACAAAAAATCAGCACAGGGTTAAACTGGAAGAGCATTTTAATGATCTGGGGGCTTTTATTCTTTCGGCCAGACTCCACATGAGTCAGCGGGAAGAGTCTGGCCTCACGGATCAGGAGGTTTTTAGACTGAAAAAACTGGTTCTGAAAGCTAAACGACAAAGCATGAATGAAAAAGGAACCAGTTTATTTTAAAAATCTTATGCATATTTTATTTATTTTGTCTTTATCCCTCTTTTTAACAATTATTATGGATGGTTTTAAAATTGGTATGTTAAATGTAAATGGTGCGAGGGATTTTAAGAAAAGACATTTAATATACGAAGTCACCAAGACAAAGAAAGTTGAAGTACTTTTTATGCAGGAAACGCACAGCGATGAAGGCAATGAGCGTGAATGGAAGATGGAGTGGGAAGGGGAAGCCATCCTGAGCCACAACACTTCCCTCAGTGGGGGGGTGGGCTTCCTCTTCTCCAGCGGTTTTAAACCTAACTCGCTGGAGGTCCAACACTTTATCCCGGGGAGGCTCCTCATGGTCAAAGCTCAGTTCGGCCATTTTGCTGCTGTTTTTATTAACATTTATGCTCCAACAGCTGGTGCAGAGAGGAAGCAGTTTTTAGAGAAACTCAATGATGTTTTAAACGACTGCGCCACAGAGGATTTTTTATTCTTGGGTGGGGATTTTAACTGCACTGAGAACGATATTATTGATCGTAACCATACAGAGCCTCATCCAGCCTCTCAGCACGCCTTAAAGCAGCTGGTCCGCTCTCAGGGCATGGTGGACGTATGGAGGAGGCTGCACCCAGACTGCCGTCAGTACACGTGGTCCCACATCAGAGAGAGCAGGGTCTCCTTAGCTAGACTAGACCGTATTTATTGTTTTAAGCATCATTTTAATATATTTAAACAGTGCACTATTTTACCTGTCGCTTTTACTGATCATGCTCTAGTTTTATCTCATGTTCTTATTAGAAATGTTTTACCTAGAAGTGCATACTGGCATTTTAATTCTGTTTTAACTTTTGATAAGAGTTTTAGACAGAGCCTGTTTTATTTCTGGGATGTTTTTAGACAGAGGAAGGGTGATTTTAACAGTCTTAGGCAGTTTTAAAAATTATTATTATTATTATTATTATTTTTTTTTTTTAACGTGGTATTCAGTAAGGGGATTTTTATAATGGGGGCTGGATACCACAGAAAACAAAAAGACAAATGGCAACTTTTACATTTTATCGGTGCAGCAGCAAAGATGGCAATTTACATCAGCTGAAAGAACAGGGTTGAGAACAGAGATGGAGACGAAGCCATCGCTGTTTTTAAAACCAACGTCAGAGCCAGACTGTGGCTGGAGTACCGCTTTTATAAACATCTTGGTGACTTCGATTCTTTTAATAAGTGCTGATGTTTTAATAAGATTTTATGTTTTATAGAAAACGACCAACTGTTTTTTACACCTATTTTAGAGTGATGTCGTTTTTTATACAAACCTCCTGATCCGTTTTTACTAAACATGTGTACGTGAACATGTGTTTGAACTTTATGTGAATAAAGTGTTGATATAAAAATAAAAATAAAAAATCTCTCTCTCTGTCTCTCTCTCTCTCTCTCTCTCTCTCACACACCCTAACTCTCTCTCTCTCTCTTTCTGGAAAGTGAAACACAAAACATTTTCTCTGTTGTCACACATTTATTTTTATTTTTCTATCTTTTTTCCTTTTCTCTACCAGATGAAATAAAATGTTTCAGTCTCTCCTCTCCTCTCCTCTCCTCTCCTCTCCTCTCCTCTCCTCTCCTCTCCTCTCTGTCTGTCTGCCTGCCTTTCTGTCTCCCTGTCTGTCTGCAGCCACATGTTGTCTGTCTCCCTGCCTGCCTGTCTGCCTGTCTGCCTACCTGTCTGTCTGCCAGCCCCTCTATTACCAGAATCCGAGGCCAGATGGCGGCTCACAGATGGATCATATCAACTCTGAAGGTCTCTCTGAGTTCCAGACTGTTTTTTTTTTTTTCAGTTTTTTTTTTCTTGGCATCTCAAAAATAACTTGCACTTTACCCGTTTCACCTACAAACCCAGTGTGGGACTTCCTACTTAAATTGCCATTTCATATCCTCACAGGGAGGATCAGAGACGCGTATACTTTATATTTAATGCTGCTGTCATTCATCAGCACAAATATTCCTGAAAACTTTGTTCAGCAAACATTCTTGGATGTTTTTCATCTTTTTTATCGGGCTCACTGAGCCAAAAGCAGATCCAGGAATGGGAGTGTTTTTTTTTTTTTGTGTCATTTTGTTGGACACCTCTTTTCATTACACACTTGTTACCATATAAATTCTGTTGTGTAGCCTCACTAAAGGCTGTCAAACTGCGATGGGTCTTGTTAACACACAGACTTCGAATCCCCCGGCGACACTATTTATTCCCGAAGGAAACTTGTGGCTGTAGAATGAGAGATGTAACATGTCTGTGAATCCCAGAAGAAGAGAAGCAGGTACAGTGTATCCACAGGGAGAAAAGCCTGCAGTCTGCCTAATGAGGCATGGTCACACTATACACTTTGGTCAGTTCAGGAGATGAGCGTGAAATTCCCCATTAAATAATGTGAATCTCACATTAAGAGGCCCTCCTGAGGCAAAGTGTCTGTAGCAGGGATGACTAACTCAATTAATTCAGTCCCTCTGAAAGTTTCTTTCCAAATCAAGGACTTGTTTTATGGTATTTTGTGCCAAAAACGGACGTTTGTCCTGCCGGTTCTGGCCGTGTGTCTGTTTCTGTGTTTTCTCTGTGCTTTGGGTCGAGGCTGACCGACTCTGAGCCCGCAGCACCAAAACAAGTTTCCTGTTTTGTTAATTAACGTCTCTGCCTGCTGTGCAGTGGTGATTGTTGTATATGTCGTGTATTGTAGTCTCCAGTACCACTACCTATCTAATGCCAAATTACCTGAGGGCCGCTGGAGGCAGTATCAGGTATTCCACAAAAAAAACTTTGCTAAAACAAATCCAAACTTCTCCAACGTCATTACTAACAGTTATTTAACTTCAATGGGTTCTTCTGAATATGAACGGAATATTAACCCTCTGGGGTCTGAGCCTATTTGCCCTTTATATACCAAATACAATCATGACAAAAAGGACACAAATTATGACAAAAAAGGCAAAATTATGACAAAACAGACACAAAGTTATGACAGAAAAGACACAAATTATGACAAAAAAGACAAAATTATGACAAAAAAGACAAAATTATGACAAAAAGGACAGAAATTATGACAAAAAGGACAGAAATTATGACAAAAAAGACAAAATGATGAGGTACAGGCGTACGTGACGTGAGCAGATCTGAGCAGAGTTTTCACCGTCTAAATGAAAGGCACTTCACATAAAATATTTTGTCGTTTTAACCTGCAAGCGTCCTGACTCCGAAAGTTTCTTTCCAAATCAAGGACTTGTTTTATGGTATTTTGTGCTAAAATGTGTGTTTGTCGTGCCAGTTCTGGCCGTGTGTCTGTTTCTGTGTTTCCTCGGTGCTTCGGGTCGAGGCTGACCGACTCTGAGCACCAGAACAAGTCATCTGTTTCCTGTTTTGTGAATCCACGTCTCTGCCTGCTGTTCCATTCTGATTGTCAGGTAACATTTAGAAACCCCCCCCCCCTTTCTTTCTCTCTCTCTCTTTCTATCTGTTTGCCATGCTAAAGCTTCACTCTTCCTCCTCCGTCCTCTTCCTTTACTGCGGAGAAACAAGTTCATTGTGATTCGGAGAGCGGTTCCACGGCTCAATGGGTTCTGCTTGAAATGAGATTTGAGAGAGTGAGCATGAGAGAGAAAGACAGAGAACCTCCAGCTGCCTGGCGTCTTGATGAATAAAAGATGGAGGCGCCAGCGTCTTATAAACAACAACAGAGCATAATTAGTTCAGTTCTTTTTATTTTAGGAACACTTTATGTGACATTTCCTTTGTGTGGCTGCTTTCATCACACACGTCCTGCCTGCTTTGCATGTCGTGTGGACTTCCTCTCTCTCCTCCTTGTAAGTCAACAGTAAAGCGTGAATAATAAATATTTGTTGTCTATGCAAATGTAAATACTGACATACATTCCTGTTTACTGTATTCTCTTCCCTCATTTATTTACTCTTGTCTGTATCTACTCAGTGGATTGCATGATATAGATTTATTTCAGACAATAATTACCTGCTTCTCATGGCCAAATCTGTTACCATATATTTTCACATTTGTGTTTTTTAAAAAGAATTGGTAACACATTACAATAACCCTCATTTATAAATGGTAAACAGATAGTTTATTAATGTTAGTTAGTTAATAAATTAACCTTTGTTCACATTTGCAACATTAAAAATTCTTTATTGAGCATGATAGTGTTTTGAAAGTAAAAAGAAACATTCAAAATCACATTTTATGTTGGACTAAAGGACTAAAAAAGACACAAAATGACCAAAAAAAAGATACAAAAAGACTAAAAAAAGACACAAAATGACTAAAAAAAGACACAAAATGACCCAAAAAAGACATAAAATGACCACAAAAAGACACAAAATGACTTACAAAGACACAAAATGACTAAAAAAATACACACATTGACGAAAATTGTTCGGCTAAACACACAAGACACAGAGTCCCACAAGAATAAAAACCAGAGTTGATGACAGGATCACATACAATCACAAGATCACATTTATGTTGGTTTTTCTTTGTTTCTTTTTGGTTCTAAATGTTGACAAACAAACACTGGGAATGATGATAATAATTGAAGTTATATGTAGAAACCTACAGTAGAGCTTGAATCTTTCCATACCATGCATGGATTAAAGAAGATGTGTAAATAATTAAAATGATTGGAGTACTTTAACTAAAGAGCTTACCATATACAAAGATAGAAAAAAGAAACATAAATGTGTAATGGAGACTTGAAAGACATCACAGTGACTTTATATAATGAGTGAAAACACTCTGCTACTCTCTATGACCCCTGTCTCTGTAGTTAACTGCCAATATTTATTTGTCTTGGCTGTGTTTTATACCTTTTGATCCTTTTCTTGCCAATATGAAAGACTCTTACTCATATACTGCAGCTTTTAATAATCCTACGTTTTTGTGGCAAATGCACTTGTAATCTGTGCACAGATGATTTGTTCTCTTTGGATCTCCGTTAGCTGTCTAATGTTTCCTTTAAAAAGTCACTTAAATGGCCTATTTGTCAGACTTCCTTTGCCGTGGACCACTAATTGGCTTTTAGCATAATCTGACCTACCTTTATCCGTGGACGTGGTTGTGTTAGGCTGCATCAAAGTCTATTTTCCATTAACCCATAAGAACCCAGAACCAGTTATCCATAAAGGATAATTATGGGGGATATACGACATAGAACACATTTATGATGTTTAAAAAAAAAAATACTAGCCCTAAATGTCGAAGATCTGTGAAAACAAAAACTTTACATTGAGCGTTTATGGAATTTATGTTTATGATATTTCTTATTTCTAAACTCGACACCTTTTCTGCTTACAAAAACACAAATTTGCCTTTTTCTCTGAATCGCCAAAACATTTATCAAAAATGTGACAGAATAGGATAGGATTATTTTTTGTTTATATTTCGTCAAATGCACTTTATCTTTATTTAAGTTTTATCTATTACAAACTTCTGTCAGTATACTGTAGAAAGTATGGGGAGCAGATTTCCATACTATATTAGATTATCTTTATTTTAGATAATTGAACAGCAGAGTTTTTAATAATTTAAAATAATTTAAACATTGAAAATAATTCAGTGGCCTATTACCATTTTTGTTATTGTGATAAATACGTCACATCAGGTTTTTGATTTTTAGGTTAAAAGCCTGATGTGACGTATACGTCACAGTGATATTTTTGTTACTTTTTTATATTAATTATGGTCAAAACAGGTTAAATGCAAAACAGGACAAACTATTAACAGATTAGAATTGTTCAATGGGTTTAAATTTAACCTAGTAACAAAAAATAAGCTTTTTGAAATTTGCTACTTTTTTTACATATCTGTTAAAATCTGTAAAATCTACAGACATTTTTTACAGTGTACAGCTGCTAGTTTTTTTACCGCAACAACAACAATTTTTTACAGTGTACAGCTGCTAGTTTTTTTACCGTAAGAACAGTTTTTTTACAGTGTACAGCTGCTGGTTTTTCCTATAAGAACAACAGTATTTTTTTTACAGTGTGCAGCTAATGGTTTTTTACCCTAAGAACAACAGTTTTTTTACTGTGTACAGCAGCTGGTTTTTACCATAAGAACAACAGTTTTTTTACAGTGTACAGCTGCTAGTTTTTTACCGTAAGAACAACAGTATTTTTTTGCAGTGTACAGCTAATGGTTTTTACCGTAAGAACAGTTTTTTTACAGTGTACAGCTGCTAGTTTTTTACCGTAAGAACAGTTTTTTTTACAGTGTACAGCTGCTAGTTTTTTACCATAAGAACAGTTTTTTTTACAGTGTGCTGTCTGCTGAGCCTGATGTGGCCCGGCCGGTCGCTCTAATGGCATCTGTGATCTCCCTGGAGCTCCTGAGAGGCTGATGACAGCATGTGTTTGTCTCCTCCTTTTTTTATTTTTTGCTTCCTTTCCTCTACACACACACATACATAAACACACAAATTGACAAACGCGTACCGTGCACCTTCCTAATCTTCAATTCCACTCCCCCGCCCTGCGCTGCCTCCGAGTCAGAGCCTGTAAAGCCTCTCGCCTTAGGTAGCGCCTCAGGGTCTGAGCAGTGGCGACGGCAGGCACGGAGCAGCAGAATCAAAGGCTGATTGTGGAGAACATGTGTGTATTAATGTGTGTTTGTTAGGGGGAGTTTCAGAAACCACTGCTCCCTGTTCAACCTTTCAGCTCCCTCACATCAAACGCCCAGAGAGAGCACTGAGTGGATTCAATTAGCGCGCTAGTAGCTGGAGCTAACGTGGCGGCCTGCACCACGCCGCGCCCTCGTCATGACAACCAACACACACTCATAGATGTGGACCAAATTACCTGCAGACACCTGCTCACAACGAAGGTCACCTCGGATGTCAGAATCTTTCATTCAGTTTGAGTCTGCAGAGCGAAAATGTTTGATTTCTGCTCGTGTTCAAAGGGAATTAATCACAGTTTATTCCTGCTCTGTAGCAGTACAGTGTGTATGTGCTAACAGGCTAACAGTTAGCTCTGTAGCAGTACAGTGTGTATGTGCTGCTGCTGCAGGAGGTGTTCACTTAGCGATCTCTGTTTGTTTACAACAAGCACCAGACACTCTGTGCAGTTAGTGATGCCGGTTAATTCACAATCACTATGTTTATGATCAGCGGAGACTCTCGGAGAATTAGCCATGCTGCTTTCAGCTGCTGACGTTGTGCACAGTTAGCGACGGAGAAAACCAAACCACCACCAGAGTCTCTAAATCCCTCTGGGGGCTAACTAACTTTTCCCACCGTGGAAAACCCTCTCCTCATTTTTTTTTCTTCTTCTTCTACAGTTTGACATCTAGCCGCCACACTGTATCATCAAATGCTACGCTGCCCCCGTGAGGAAGGCACCAGTAATACAACTTTTTTTTCTTCCAGATATGATGAACTATTCGATTTTTTATGATTTAATCACTATTGGAATATTCAAAAATCGATGCCCTCGCTAGTTGTATGTATGTTATACTATAACAAAATTATTTATGGTTGCAGTTCTTTTGTTAGTTTGTCCTGTAAATTGTTGCTATTTATTTTAAGTTGATTATTTTATTAATTACCTCAGACGTCGTGATTTCCTTTATTTGTTAAAGAAAAAATACTGCTGTGTTATTGTTTTTCAATAAAATAAGATTCAAACATTGAAGGTTCAGCTGTGAGTTATAAAAAAATCGGTATCGGCCAAAATCGGAATCGGCAGGTCAGGCTTTTTAAAAATCGGTGATCGGCCAGAAAATGGCAATCGGTGCACCCCTAATTCAGATGGAGATAAGATGACCACAAGACAGTTCTTTTAGGTATTTTATTCAAGTAGGGAAACAATAAATGGAGTTTTCACACAATTCAGAAACCAGTTAAAACTCTGGAGAGAATTACAGATGATTGTATTCATGGTGAGACGGTAAACTGAAGATGTTGTTCTCAGTGATTTTTCGGTAAACTCAGAAAACAAATTGTCTTCATATTATTCATCCGTTCCATAAACGCTTCTTCCGCTATAATAACAAACTCTTGTAGTCAGAATTAATAACCCTGAACTCCATATCCATCCAATTATCATTTCAAATATCAGACCAATAACGGCTTAATTCAATACACAAAACTGACACCACCACACTTTTAACAGACAAAGAGTGTAACAATTCCTCTCCCAGAGAGAGGACATCCTTTTATTGAAAAAGATGACTCTCCAAAAATATATCACCATCTGTGCTATTGGAAACAGCAAAGGTAGTTCTCAGAGGATGTCTTATTTTATAATCCACACAGTGGAAAAAGAACACCAAGAATGTATTCTACTCCCCCACAGAGCAAGCTCACAAACCAGAAACAGAATAAATAAACTGGAATTTAAAAATATAAGGTGACAATGAAACAGAATTATTTGAGCTACTTGATTTGAGCTCAGGAGCGTTCCTTTTACCAGCTCGGGGCGGTTGTACACTGCAAAAAAGTGTGTCTAAAAACCAGATAAAACAGTAAATCTGAGGGAAATGATCTTGCTGCATGGACAGATAATTTCACTTGACAAGATTTCTTAAATTAAGATTATTAAATCTAGAAATAAGATTAAAACAACATAAAACCAGACTAAAACCAGTTCAAACCGCTTAAAACCAGAATAAAACCAGTTAAAACCAGTTAAAACCAGTTAAAACCATAATAAAACAACATAAAACCAGAATAAAACCAGTTCAAACCACATAAAACCATAATAAAACATCATAAAACCAGAATAAAATCAGTTCAAACCACATAAAACCAGAATGGAACCACATAAAACCAGAATAAAACCATTTAAAACTAGAATAAACCACATAAAAGCAGAATAAAACCAGTTAAAACCGCAAAAAAAACACATAAAACCAGAATAAAACCACATACAACCAGAATAATACCACTTAAAACCAGATTAAAACCACTTAAAACCACTTAAAACCAGAACAAACCACATAAAACCAGAATAAAACCACATAAACCAGGATAAAACCATTTAAAACCAGAATAAAACCAAGATGTTTCTTAAATTAAGATTGTTGAATCTAGAAATATTCTGGTTTTAAATGGTTTTATTCTGGTTTTATGTGGTTTATTCTGGTTTTAAGTGGTTTTAACTGGTTTTATTCTGGTTTTAACTGGTTTTATGTTGTTTTATTCTGGTTTTATGTGGTTTTATTCTGGATTTATTCTGGTTTTATTCTGGTTTTATTCTGGTTTTATTCTGGTTTTAAGAGTTCAACATGCTCATTGATTTAATAATCTTAATTTAAGAAATCTTGTCAAGGTAAATTATCTGTCCATGCAGGAAGATCATTTCCCTCAGATTTACTGTTTTATCTTGTTTTTAAACACCTTTTTTGCAGTGCAGGACACAGATGTTGCAGTCAGAAACTCTGAGCTTGGTGACTCTCCTCCCTGGAACAGTAAGCAGACTTCGACAGGAGTTACTTGAGGGACAAACATTGATCTTTCTATTTTTGAGGGACAGAGTTAAGGTTCAGTTTGCCAACATCTATTTTGCACCATTTTTTTCTCCCGTGACCACCACAGGGAGGTTCATCTCTGTGACAGTTTCAGGCAGTAGTGAAGCCGAGCTAGCCCCGAGAAGAGCACCGTCTCAGAGATACACGTTATTGATGTGGCACTGACAGGATGGAACAACATTTTTTAGATATAGATTTATTGTCCCCAAGGGGGAATTCATCTTCACATCACTGTACATCACATCAACAACAACAACAACAACAACATCACACAGCACATGACATAGAGACATTTACATGGCAAATAAACATTCATCGTCCTCTTTTGTTTAGACCAGGGGTCTCAAGCTCAAATTACCTGGGGGCCGATGGAGGCAGTGTCAAAAAAGGCCATAAAACAGACACAAAATGACAGAAAAAAAACGAAAATTACTTTAAAAAAGACACAAAATGACCAAAAAAAGGCACAAAGTGACAAAAAAGACACAAAATGACCAAAAAAGACACATTTATTTTTTAAAAAGACACAAAATGACAAAAAAGACACAAAATGACCAAAAAAGACACATTTATTTTTAAAAAAGACGCAAACTGGCAGAAAAAAACTAAATTACTTAAGAAAGAAACAAAATGACCGAAAAAATACACAAAATTACAAAAAAATACAAAATTGCAAAAAAAGACACAATGTCTGAAAAAAGACACAAAATTACAAAAAAATACAAAATTACAAAAAAAGACACAATGTCTGAAAAAAGACACAAAATTATCCAAAAAAGACACAGAATTACAAAAAAGACACAAAATTACAAAAAAAGACACAATGTCTGAAAAAAGACACAAAATGATCAAAAAAAGACAGAATTACCAAAAAAGACACAAAATGACCAAATAAATTGCACCAGTCCATAGACTTTCGTAACCTATGATGCAAATTTTTTCAATGCCGTATATAAGCTACATATTTTTACAACTGGAGAATACAAATTGCTTTGGGCCTAAACCAATGATAAGTGAAAATTAGAATGTAAAGTTTTTATTTTGTTTATTTTTTTGTTACAGCCACAGAGCAGCAGGTTACCTCACCCTGCAATAATGTAATGTAACAAACAGGTTGACTGTTTTTTTTGTCAAGTTAGATGAATAATAGAATTTCAGAAAGCAGCCATCATTGAGTTTTATATGAAATTAGAGATCCAATGAGAAGCTGGAAGATAAATCTCAGGGCAGACTGGAGAGGAAGAGGCAGCAGGTCCTTTTTCAAATAAAGACTTTTATAAAAAAAATTGGGCTCTTGTGTTCTGCAAAGATTATTTGGAGTGGCACTTCACCTCTGAGGCTCAGAGAAAGCAGCATGGCAGCATCACTCGCATCTGGCAACTTCTCATTTTTCTTTCTTATGGAAAATCACTTTAACAATTTATAAACAAAATCACTGTTTCTATTTAACCCTTTGATGCACAATGCACAAGTTTTTATATTCTATATCTTTGCAATAAATGAATTTCATTATTCTGTATTGCAGGTTTTTCCTCAAATAACTTGTTTTTGATCATCATGCATCCTAATTTTTTCTTTTCATTTCTTACTTTTTCAATAAAAAACATTTTTTTATTACTACGCTTCTAATGCACAAGGTGATTTTTGCCCCATGTTGTGCATTAGAAGGTGTTTATATGTTGTCACCAATTTAAAACCTGACAAAGAAGACACAAATATTAACTATCCTAGTTTGTTAAATTGGTGTTTTTTCCAATGGAAATTATTATTTGGTGGCTCTAATGAGTCTCAAATGTTAAAATATGTGATTTTCCAATGTAATCTGGTGGTTCTAACAACTCTTTTATCATTAAACCTTCAAAATAAGACAAACCGAGTTACACATGAACTCAAATTGTTAATTTAGTGAATCACTTTTTGTATCACTATGCTTCTAATGCACAAGGTCATTATTGACCCATGTGTGTAAACTTGATGTAATAATGCAAAAACTATTTTTCTTCATAAAGTATGAAAGGAAAAATGGATATAATGATCTGTTGTATTAAAAAAAAGTATATTCAAACACACAGCAGCATGAAATAACATGGGGAATGAATGCAGGTAATTTTTGACCATGTTGTGCATTAGAAGGTGTTAATATGTTGAGCATTAAAGGGTTAACAAGGTATTCCTGTAGGTTACTACATCACAGCTCAAAGCTGCTGATGGAGGGTTAAACTGCCTTTATTATTAAAAAATAAATCAGTTTAATTTACAGTAAAATATCGTTACAGCTGTTGTTGCCAGAACTTCACTGTAAAATTACAGTGGGAGAGTTTTCTACTGTAAATTTAAATGTAAATATCTGTAATTTAGACTGAATAATACCTTCATTTTAAGGGTAATTGTGTCACTTTGACATCATACTATTTCTTCATTAATTTTTCATGAAAACGTAAAGCAAAACTGTGTGTTTCCTCCAGTTTATGATAGTAAAAGTTGGAGTTTCGTGCTATTCTTTATTCTTTATTTACAGTAATTAAAATGGTCTACTACGGTGATATACAATTTTAAGTTTTATGCCCTATTTATGTAATATTTTCAACCTGTAGTTCACATTTGCAACATGTAAAATTCTTCACAGATCATGATTGTGTTTTAATAGTAAAAACAAATCATCATTTTCGAAATCAGACTTTAGTTTCTTTTGGGGCGAAAATGTTAATCCAGTAAGTCAAAATTAATAAATAATTATCAGGTCATAAGGGTTATTGTGTCACTTTGACATCATGGTATTTCTCCATTATTTTACATAAAAATGTTAATAATTTTACAGCAAAACTGTGTGTTTCCTACAGTTTATGGCAGTAAAAGTTTGATTTACGGTAATTAAAAGTGTCTACTACGGTGATATACAATTTTTTAGAATAAAATAATTTCAAACCAGAATAAAACCAATATATTTCTTAAATTAAGATGATTAAACCTAGAAATAAGCATGTTGAACTCTTGAAGCAAGAATAAAACCAGAATAAATCCACATGAAACCAGAATAAAACAACATAAAACCAGAATAAAACCAGTTTAAACCAGAAAAAAACAACATAAAACCAGAATAAGGTAATGTCTATGGTGATATACAATTTTAAGTTTTATGCCCTATTTATGTAATATTTTCAACCTGTAGTTCACATTTGCAACATGTAAAATTCTTCACAGATCATGATTGTGTTTTAATAGTAAAAACAAATCATCATTTTCGAAATCAGACTTTAGTTTCTTTTGGGGCGAAAATGTTAATCCAGTAAGTCAAAATTAATAAATAATTATCAGGTCATAAGGGTTATTGTGTCACTTTGACATCATGGTATTTCTCCATTATTTTACATAAAAATGTTAATAATTTTACAGCAAAACTGTGTGTTTCCTACAGTTTATGGCAGTAAAAGTTTGATTTACGGTAATTAAAAGTGTCTACTACGGTGATATACAATTTTTTAGAATAAAATAATTTCAAACCAGAATAAAACCAATATATTTCTTAAATTAAGATGATTAAACCTAGAAATAAGCATGTTGAACTCTTGAAGCAAGAATAAAACCAGAATAAATCCACATGAAACCAGAATAAAACAACATAAAACCACATAAAACCAGAATAAAACCACTTAAAACCAGAATAAAACCAGTTTAAACCAGAAAAAAACAACATAAAACCAGAATAAGGTAATGTCTATGGTGATATACAATTTTAAGTTTTACGCCCTATTTCTGATGTAATTTGACAGTTTTTACTGTAATTTCTACAAACATTTTTTACAGCGTAGCTTGAGAACGAGCTCATTACAACCAACCTAAACTTTTTCAGTCTTGCAGAACTTTTGGGGTTTGATTAGTTGAAGAGAATCAGTTGAAGAACTGGAGATAAACCTGATTCAGGTAGCTATTTCTGTAAATGAGCAATTGCAAAAGATGTACATTTTGAATAATTAATTCTTTAATCCAAAGGTGGAAGAGAAAAACAATTACTGATGCCACAGATTAGTAGACAAGATGCTGGAGGTGTTGGCAGGAGTAATGGAGCCTCTCCTGCAGGAGATGAAGCCATTAGGCTGTAAAATAGATGAAACCATGATGTCTGTATACCCCGGCAGCTCAACATGTATCAGGCATGAATGTGGGAGACGTTGAGAGATGAATTTAAACAGGGAAATCATACGCCAATACCTTGGAATCTCATGCCAATAAGTGGCACTTTATTTAGAGAGAGACTTTTTTATGACAAAAAAGACACAAATTCTGAGAAAAGACACCAATTATGACAAAAAAGCCACAAATTCTGAGAAAAAAACACCAATTATGACAAAAAAGACACAAATTATGACAAAAAGACACAAATTATGACAAAAAAGACACAAATTATGACAAAAAAAGACAAAATTATGACAAAAAAGACACAAATTATGAGAAAAGACACAAATTATGACAAAAAAGACACAAATTGTGACGGACGCACAGACACACACACACACACACACACACACACACACAGAAGTGTTGAAACTGGATTTTTATCCTTTCAAGAGCCTGAACCAGGTGCTCCAAATCGTCAATCTGCTGATGGTCCCTTCAAGGACTCATAGGAGAAACAATAACTGGTCAATCACATCAACACTAGACGGGGGCCGTCAGTAAGAACAATATGTACATATTTTGGGTAATTATAATACAAGGAATCACAACTAAATATTTACTCTCTTATTTGCAATACAGTACAATTAGCCTTGTTACACATGTGATCCCATGATGTGACCAGTGTGGAGCTGCGGTGGTCCTTTTTATCCGAGTCTCAGGAGAACTGTGAGGGAGACTTCTCAGTTATGGGGAGCACAAGTGATTTTCAACCATGCAAGAGAGCACAATGTGGACAATTTCTGAATATTTCTTCCCTTGTGCTGTCTTTCATGGTTATTTTCAATGGTTAGGCAAGTTTGTTTCCATTTCAGGTCCAAACTGACCAAGTAAAGAGTTTGAAAGAGGAGCACCTGGCTGCAGGGCTCAGAGTCTCAGTCCATGTTGGTGCCCCTGAAGCTTCTCCACAGACGGTGAGAATGTTTTAATTTATATTTCTTCTCCAAGGTGAGCGGAGCAGGAACATGACAAAAGGCTTCAGGGATCGAACAAAAGCACAGTTGAAGTGTTTTGATCTCTTGAAAATGTGAAATGTATTTATTTCAGTTTATGTTTAATCTTATTCATTTTGACCTTGAGAAATCTTTTCCAGTTTTTTTTTATGTAAAAAGCATTTTTTAGGTATTTCGAGTAGTTATTCATTTGCATTTAACCCCTTTTTTCTTCTATTTTCTCAGTTTTTTTTAAATACAAATTGAATTAATGTTTCCACTGAAAATCCATTTACCATGCTGTCTTGGTACCAGTTTTTTCAGCACAACCTCACCTTTATGACCTGATAATTATTTATTCATTTTGACTTACTGGATTAACATTTTAGCCCCAAAAGAAACTAAAGTCTGATTTAGAAAATTATGTTTTTTTTTTACTTTCAAAACACAATTATGCTCTGTGAAGAATTTCAGATGTTGCAAATGTGAACACAGGTTGAAAATATTACATTAAAGAGGTCAAATGAGGATTCCTGCTAGTTCTATATCTTTAGACTGAATATAATTGACTTTATTTCCGGTTGTACTTTATTGTCTGTCATCATCAAACAACACTAGCACAAAGTTATAAGCCAGAACTTTAGAGGGAAGTTGACAACAGCTCGATGTTGCTTCGTTTTTATGTCGTGATAACACAAAATTATGACAAAAAAGGCAAAATTATGACAAAAGGACACAAATGATCACAAAAAGACACAAATTGTGACCAAAAAGACACAAATTATGACAAAAAAAGATAAAAATATTACAAAAATGACAAAAATCATGACAAAAAAAGACACAAATTATGACAGCTCAATGTTGCTTCATTTTTATGTCGTGACATCATAAAGAAGCAATCCGCTGACGCTTTCATAGACTTTTATAGTTTTTTTTTAAATTGGAAATTAGCATTAATAAGCATCAGTACAAGACATAAGTTATTCCACAGCTGTTTTTCACATTTTTGTTTTTTAAAGGGTACATTAGAACAAAGAACCACAAAAAAGAGACAACCCCCAAAACAAAAAGAGAAATAAATACAATACAATAAAAAAACAACCATAGTATTATAATGATATAAAGGGAGGCAAAAGAACAGAGAAACAGAAACATTAACAATTATACTAACAATAGCAATACATAAATAAACACAGGATGCCGAGTGTGCTCATTAAAATAAATACAAATAAAAATACAAAAAATACCATAATAAAATAAATGAAAATTGGATGCAACAAATCGACTCAATTGGGGTCCAGAGAGGTGAAGCTACTCACATATGTGATGAGACTCGTGGAATTTAATAGTTATTCATAAACTTTTGATGTGGATCCGACTGCTGCAGGCTCCAGTAGCCATTAAATACCTCTATTGTCATGTGAAATAACTGAATCCTAATTAAGTGGCTATAACACATTTAAAAAAAAGTCTGCACAATCTAACGCCTCTGTGTTTCTCCTGACCCCGACACTGAGAAGGATTACCACATCACTCTATTTCATAGGAAAATTCAACTGAATAGGACTTAACGGAATCATATTTGTTACTTTGTTTCCAACAAGTAATGCTGTTTGTTTATCAGCCAGCTACAGTAATTGTTATAATACCAACTAGGTCATTTTAAAGCTCTGCAAGCAAGCTGTTTTTGCAATTTTTTTCTCTTTCCTCCTTCAGTATCCTGGTTCCACTTTTTTTTGTTTTTTGTTGTTGACATTTTTCAGTTGAACCCTTGGAGAAAAACTACAGTTTGACTGTTTGACTGAAGCATGTGCACCTTCTGGGCTGCTGAGAGTCTGGGAAGTAGTCTTGTTTTTAAAAAATTACAAACAGAAACAAACTTTAATTCCAGGCCTGGGTACAAACCCCCCGATTTCTACATAAACTGAATATATTGTATTTGTGTATCAGGGCTGTAGTACTTGGGTCTAGTCTTGATTTTGTTTGTTTTTCTTGCACTTGGGCTCCGTTTCCATGCTGACGGTCTGAACAGAAGACCTAAAGTGTCGTCTCGTCTTCACTTTTTATTCCTCGTTTAGACGAGTGTTTTCAGGAGGAAACCTGCTGCATACGGTGAGGCTAAAGTGTGTGAATGTGATTGGGTATGCAGCCAGGCGGCATCACTTAAAGCCATAAGAGCATCTTTGGGCATGTGGAAGTTTTCACACCACGCATTTTCATCAGCTACTCCTTCCACAAAGTTCTCCACCATCCACTAGATCTCCCAGGTCTCCTCCAAAGCCGTCTGGCTCCTCCCACCAATCGGTGCATCCAAAATGTGATGGAGGTAATTCCAGATCCTTCTCTGTTCACTAATACTATCTGTACATATCCTGTACATTTGGTGGAAAGACTCCTGTAAGTTTATTAGAGCTGCCAGAGCAGCTTGAAGGTCCCACCATGGAAATAATCCCACATGTTTCTTTGTTTCCCTCTACTGGAGCATGGATGGGACAAAAAAGACACAAATCATCACAAAAGGACACAAATTATGACGGACAAGACACAAATTATGACAAAAGGGACACAAATTATGACAGACAAGACACAAATTATGACAAAAAGACACAAATTGTGACCAAAAAGACACATATTATGACAAAGACACAAATTATGACCAAAAAGACACAAATTATGACAAAAAGGACACAAATTATGACAAAAAGACACACATTTTGACCAAAAAGACACAAATTATGAGAAAAGACACAAATTATGACAAAAAAAGACACATTTTGACCAAAAAGACTCCCCTTTTAGAATGTAAGTACTCATCTAAAACATGCAAATACAACAGGTGTGAGATACTGGAAAAGCTTGAAAATGAAAAGTACAATCATGATTAATTACTAATGATGTGCTTGTTACCCCCCCCAGCCTTGAGTCTGTGTCTCTGTTCACTGCTTTGATTGACAGTTGGGGTCCATGATGGCTATTAATAATGTGGACAGACACATTATTAATAGCAGCCGTATGGGCAGCAGGACACACGTCAGCCTTGAAATAGCCAACGAGGCTTTGTTTGCCTTGGAGAGACCCTCCCACCGTTACCTGTCTCCCCACCCCACCACCCCGGCATAACGGGCACCAACAGGTGATCTTTGTGGAACCAGCTCTGGCTGTAATGAACATCCAGAGTGGTAGCGCCAGCCTTTGAAAGGCTTATTCTGAGGGCGAGCTGGAGGCAGAGCTCACTGACAGCAGCACAGAGACAAAGAGAGGACCCTCGGGGAGGCGAGGGAGGAGGGGGGAGGCAGTTAGCTGGAGATAGGCGTGGGAGGAAACAGAGATGGAGGTCAGAGGGGAAATGATATGGAGGATTTATGAGGGACAATATGTGTGTGTGTGTGTGTGTTCGGTGAGGGTTGTCACGATACTAAAAGGTTCAACTCGATACCGATACTCCGGAAAATATTCGATACTCGATACCATTTTCGAGACCACAAGGATAAAAACAAAGACCCCAAAATTGAACAGACATATTTTTATTAACAAGAAAAAGGCAACATGTAAAAATTAACAGAACCACAGGTTAAATATTTATATTAGGGCCGGGACTTTAACGCGTTAATTAAAATTAATTAATTACACAAAAATTAACGCGTTAAAAAAATTGATGCATTTTATGGCTCCTTTTCTCCACACAAACTTGGCTGTCAGTCAGATTTTTCATTTTATTTTTATTTTTATTTATTAACAAAGTATAATGCTGCCAGGAACCCGAAATACAAACAAAAGACACAGGTTTCTATGGAAATCTACCATTTTTTTTAACCATTTATACACACAAAAACAGCAGAAATAATAATAAATAATAAAATATGTGCATGTAAATTAAAAATAGTAATAGTTTTTATTGTAGAAAGAAAATTCACATTTTAGAAATCGTCTAGAAACATAAATGGAACACTGTGAAAGCTCCTATGATTGACCTTTAACTGGCTTTCTCAGCTTGTCTACATATCATAAAAAATAAAGTTATTACTGTAAATAAAACGTGTCTTTTCAATAAATAGACGGACTCCAGAGGGTTAAGGATAAGGCTGGATGCACAGAATAAGTGAGGAGGTGAAGAAAAAAGGGATGATCGGTGTGTTTGGTCAATAGGCGTCATTTAAAACGGCTCATAAATATAAAGAGCAAAGCCTCGTGCTGTGGTTGCTGCCCACCAGATGACAGGTGACATACTTTTTATTTCTTATTTTAATAGATTTTATTTATTTTTATCCAAACAAAAACATAAACAACATATAAGTGCTCTCTATATTCACAAAGATATTGCAACAGATAGGAAAATAAACCACCATCCAAACCAAAATTAGTTCAAGTAGCTCACGGACCAATAAATAAACAAAGTAAGAAAGGCAGCAATAAAAGAAAAGGGAGAAAAAAGAAAAAGGGGTCTCAGTCACAGTCAGCCCCAGCTGTCATATCGAAGTAAAATTAGAAATTATACAAATACACAAGAATATAACAGGGTGGTAGACGTTAATAAGAATTAATTAATGAATTATGAATTGATTAAATGAAAAAGACGGATAAAAAGTAAAATTAAATTTCATACACCTAAATAAATTAAATGAGACCATCAGTACAATATATGTATATATGTATATATATATATATATATATATATATATATATATATATATATATATTAGGGCTGGGCGATATGGCCCTTAAAGAATATCACGATGTTGCAGGCTATTTTTGCGATAACGATATTCTTAACGCTATTATGAAATACTTAAAAAGATATCGAAAATATGATTTTTTTTAGTCTGTATAAATACATAAAAATCAAAAATGTAGTGTGAAGTGAAAATCTCAACAGTCAAAAAAAAAAAAAAAATTTACTCTTGACAATTGATTATAAAAATAACCATTTAGGGGTTCCGGGGGCATATTTTAATGACATTTTGTAAAGGAGAATAAAGGTTGTATGTTTTATTTAAGGCATCTTATTTTGACAGTCTTCTTGTAAGTTCTGTTGTGGATTCTGTTAACACACCGTGCTCTTATTTTGAAAGCTGCATGTGTTTAGTGACAGAGAGTAAGTAGCTTTTTCTGATTAAAACAACTTTAAGTGTTAGCTAATGTTAGCTTGTGGCTAACGAACGGCATAATGCAGCAGTGTGTTCACACACACACACACACACACACACACACAATTAAATAGACAAATACAATCAAAGCTAAAATAGAGAAAAAAGAAAATAGAGAGTTTTTACTTTAATTCTTATTTTTCCACCTCTAGATGTAGAGGGCCAAAACCACCACCTAGCCCTGGACAAGAGAGAGACTCCTTACAGCCAAAAACTTGGCTGCTTTTTTGAAATGTTAAAGAATGTGACCCTGACCCCGATCCATATGATGGCTGAATGTGAATTGGCAGACATAAGAACAGCTATAGAGGCAGAATGTGGTGCAGGACTTTGTCTGGAACAGGCTACCACTGTCAAAACATCTCCTTTAATCTCTCCTCCCTGAGCCCAGCCCCCTTCTTTCTCTGAGAATCTAGGACATTCTTTTTCATCATCAGTGTGTTCCCCGGTCTCTGTGGTATGCTGAGCCCCAATGCCAAAATGAAACTCCATAGTTAAGGAGTCTCTTTCTTTCTGCAGTGTCTCTGGTCGCGGTCACTGTCCAGGGATAGGTGCTGTTTTTTTTTGGCCCTTTGCATCTACTCATAGCAAAATAAGAATATGGGAGGAGGAATTAATGAGGAGCTGTTTGCAGCAATGCTGTTGCATAGCTTGATTTATAGCAAAGGGCATTAACCCATTAAAGCCGGGAATGCAGATACTTGGTTTTGTAGTATTTGTAGTTTTTCCACCTATTTTCGGTCTCTTGGCCAATGAAATTCATCAGAATACATATGGGAGTGTCACAATGCAACATGGGACTTTTCCAGAACTGAAATCATCACCAAAAAAAGACACAAAATGACTAAAAAAAGACACAAAAATACACAAAATGACCAAAACAAGACACAAAATGACCAAAAAAAGACAAAAAATGACTATAAACAGATACAAAATGACCAAGAAAAGACACAAAATGACCAAAAACAGACACGATAAGACACAACATGACTAAAAAAAAAACACAAAATGAGTAAAATAAGACACAAAATGACAAAAAAAGACACAAAAGAGAATACATGTGGGAGTGTCTCAATGCATCATGGGACTTTTCCAGAACTGAAATCATGGTGGAAGACGACTTTAGCCGATATACACATACATATATGCATACATACACATATACATACACACCTATATATACATACATACACACACATATAGGTGCTGTTTTTTTTTGGCCCTTTGCATCTACTCATAGAAAAATAAGAATATAGGAGGAGGAATCAATGATGAGCTGTTTGCAGCAATGCTGTTGCATGGCTTGATTTATAGCAAAAGGCATTAAGAAGAAGACATAAAAGCAGAGAGTTTGTGTGTGAAATGACACTTTATTACAAGTGATCTGATGGACTTGTGCTGTAGAATATGTGAAGCATCAGTAATGGCACTGGATTAGTTTTGTTTGCTTTCAAATCATCATTAAGGATGTATAAAATATAATTGAAAGAAAAATAAGACATTATTAGGATGCAGCGTGTCTGGTTTGATGATATACCCCGGAGAAACACGATCCACATCAAGAACTGTGATATGATAACGTCTTCTGTTATCATTTCCATTGCCCATTGGCTTTCCCCGCTATCATTTCTCTAATGACAGTTTCATACCACACCATTTGGCTTATGAGCCATTGTGCTGTTTCCCTAATGCTGCTGAAAGTAACAAACGGTAATATTCCTCTCTCTTCAGCACTGTCACACTCTCCTTACTGTTTCTGATGATGATCTCTACAGTAAAAGCAGTATTACCTCTGTGTGCTCATCCTGAGAACACAGCAGGGAGGAGGTGCTTGGGCCACGATCCGTTCTGCATAAAGAGGAGGAAAACTTTATGGGATTCACTTTAAAACACACTGCAAAAAATGTGTTTAGTCTAAAAAACCAGATAAAACAGTAAATCTGAGGGAAATGATCTTGCTGCATAGACAGATAATTTACCTTGACAAGATTTCTTAAATTAAGATTATTAACTCTAGAAATAAGCATGTTGAACACTGAAAATAAGAAATTAACTCTTAAAACAAGATAAATTAAAGCTGCCAGCAGCGATGAACTGGCCCGAGCAGAGTGACCTGATGATTATTGTTTCTTATCAAGATAAAAAAAACTTTTTGTGTCTTTTTTGGGTGCTTTTTGTCTTTTTTTTTGCAGATTTTTTGTGTTTTTGTGTCTTTTTTTTTGTCTTTTTTTGTGATTTTACGTCTTGTGTCTTTTTTTTTTTTGGTGATTTTACGTCTTGTGTCTTTTTTTGTGCTTTTTTGTGTGTTTTTTTTTTGTCTTTTTATGTATTTTTTGTGATTTTACATCTTTTGTTTCTTTTTTGGTCATTTTATGTCTTTTTTGTCTTTTTTGTCTTTTTGTGTCTTTTTTTGGTCTTTTTGTGTCTTTTTTTGTGTCATTTTGTGTCTTTTTACATCTTCTTTTGGTCACAAAATGATCAAAAAAGACAAAAAAATTACAAAAGAGATAAATTAAAGCTGCCAGCAGTGATGAACTGGCCCGAGCAGAGTGACCTGATGATTACTTGTTTCTTACTAAGATAAAAAAAACTTTAGATTAAGAAGTGTTAGATAATTTATCTTGTTTTAAGAGTTAATTTCTTATTCTAAGTGTCCAACATGCTTATTTCTAGATTTAATAATCTTAATTTAAGAAATCTTGTCAAGGTAAATTATCTGTCCATGCAGCAAGATCATTTCCCTCAGATTTACTGTTTTATCTGGTTTTTAGACCCCTTTTTTGCCGTGCAGGCTCCTTTTTGCATAAATAGGAGGAGATCTTTCTGGGATTCACTTTAAACCCCCCTCAGAAACAAAGCCTGGTTCCCGAGGCTGCCACTAGGTGGAGCTGAACTCCTGTCCTCCTCCCTGGTCTACCGACCCCCATGGGCTTCCTGAAATAGGGCTGACTGTTGTTGTTGGAGGAGTTTGGCAGGCACAAGGCAAGAGTTACAGTCCCAGGTTTAATTGTGTTCTGAAGAAAAAACAGCTATAATGACACAGGAAATACAATAAAGCTATAATGGGCTCCAGAAACTCCAGTTTAAACACTTAGCGGCCTAGCAGTATGAAGATAAAAACTGATTGGGAGCTTTCTGCACTAGTAGCCTGTGTTCAGATGAGTCTTGTGATCTATTATTCATTCTGCTGATTCTTCTCATTGCTACTGGTTTGCATAAACCCACAGCATCATTAAATAAAATGAGCTAATTGATTAGATTTACTGTAGCACATTTTGGCGTTCACTACTAAAATATTAAGAACTTCAGCTCTTTCCGTGACCTTTAATGGTTGTTTTCCCACATTAAAGTCTCAAACAAGAGGAGGCAAGCTGGATAAGCATCTCAGTCCTTTGGAGTATTGTGATATTGATGTTGCAAAAATGGATTCAGATCAATAGTTGGAGGGCGCACCTATTATTTTATGCACTGA
This sequence comes from Centropristis striata, assembly GCF_030273125.1. Lineage (NCBI taxonomy): Eukaryota > Metazoa > Chordata > Actinopteri > Perciformes > Serranidae > Centropristis > Centropristis striata. The sequence goes on from NC_081520.1 coordinate 19,316,618, forward strand.
TCCTACACAACATGGTAAAACTAAGAGATGCAGAACTTCAGAAAGAAAACATCTCTCACCTCACAGCTATGTGGGAGAGAGAAAGAGAGACAGATTGCATCTGGCAAGAGGCTATGATCTATAAAAAGGAGCTGAGGAAGGGATAGACAAATCTGAGTCTGCACAAGCAAACAGATATATTGGTCCCCACCACTAAACCTCACCTAGGGCTGGAGAATCAGCAATATCTGCAGGGTTCCTATGGGTTGAAGTCCGTGAAAATGCTTCAATTTTAATGTTGAATTTCAAGGTTTGAAAAGTGCTTGGAAATTTTGGATTAAGTGCTTGTAAATGCTTGAAATTCTTACTGTATTTATCTTGCAATCTGACTATACGGGTCCTTTAGGTGGTTCTACTGGTCCTTTAGGTGGTTCTATGGTCCTTTAGGTGGTTCTACTGGTCCTTTAGGTGGTTCTATGGTCCTTTAGGTGGTTCTACGGGTCCTTTAGGTAGTTCTACGAGTCCTTTAGGTGGTTCTACGGGTCCTTTAGGTAGTTCTACGAGTCCTTTAGGTGGTTCTACGGGTCCTTTAGGTGTTCTACAGGTTCTTTAGGTGGTTCTACGGGTCCTTTAGGTGGTTCTACTGGTCCTTTAGGTGGTTCTACTGGTCCTTTAGTTGGTTCTACGGGTCCTTTAGTTGGTTCTACGGGTCCTTTAGGTGGTTCTACGAGTCCTTTAGGTGTTCTACATTTTACTTCTTTTGTTTCTTACTGGAAAAGCTTGAAAATGGACCTTAAAGTCCTTGAATTTGACCACTGGAAAAGTGTACAAACCCTGTATCTGCTGGACCAGGACTAGGACCAGGACTAAGACCAGGACCAGGCTAGTCTGAGTCCAGCGCCGACAGATTACCTGCAATGTTCCCGACTAGTCTAACACATATGCATATGACTGCCAGTGGAAAATTAATTAGCAAACGGGACAAGGTTACAGACGCATAATGAAAGTTATTGGCCATGTCACTTCATCATTTCCCCAGCCCCCCTATTACTTTCCAGCAGGTTAGTCAGCCGTGAAATGGGGGTTTCATATGATGCAAGGAGGAATGTGGCACCACACCTCCACCAGCGACACCTCCAGCCTCGTCCTCCCAGAGGCTTCGCACATGGGTGACCAAGGCACTTAGACTAATGTGGATGGTGCAGGGTGATGAGGAGGGATTGGGGGTGTTAACCCATCCTTTTACATCATTACAGCACATTTAGGGATCATTCTATCAAATGACAGCTTTCACTAGCAGCCCTGGCCTGTTTTCATCTCATTAACCTGCATTCACCTGAGGCCTTTGGCCTTGATTACTGAACACTGACAGTCAGGCCAGGAGCATGGTTGGATTGTTGACAAAGTTTGTCCTATTGGGGGGGAAAAATTATTTAAAGATGAATGTTTGAGATGGTGTTATTGGTTATCCTTGTTGGTCCCATAGTCTGAATATAAATAATGGACATAGTGAGCGTGACGTCTGGTTGGTTACAGTGAAAGGCTCAAAGTTATGCTTAGTGGTCCTTCAAGTGGTTCTACTGGTCATTTAGGTGGTTCTACGGTCCTTTAGGTGGTTCTACAGGTCCTTTAGGTGGTTCTACGGGTCCTTTAGGTGGTTCTACGATCCTTTAGGTGGTTCTACGGTCCTTTAGGTGGTTCTATGGTCCTTTAGATGGTTCTAAGGGTCCTTTAGGTGGTTCTACGGGTCCTTTAGGTGGTTCTATGGGTCCTTTAGGTGGTTCTACGGGTCCTTTAGGTGGTTCTACGATCCTTTAGGTGGTTCTACGGTCCTTTAGGTGGTTCTATGGTCCTTTAGATGGTTCTAAGGGTCCTTTAGGTGGTTCTTATGGTCCTTTAGGTGGTTCTACGGGTCCTTTAGGTGGTTCTACAGGTCCTTTAGGTGGTTCTACGGGTCCTTTAGATGGTTCTAAGGGTCCTTAAGGTGGTTCTCTCGGTCCTTTAGGTGGTTCTACTGGTCCTTTAGATGGTTCTACAGGTCCTTTAGGTGGTTCTATGGGTCCTTCAGGTGGTTCTACAGGTCCTTTAGGTGGTTCTACGGGTCCTTTAGGTGGTTCTACGGGTTCTTTAGGTGGTTCTACGGGTCCTTTAGGTGGTTCTACGGGTTCTTTGGGTGGTTGTAAAGGTTCTTTAGGTGGTTCTACGGGTCCTTTAGGTGGTTCTATGGTCCTTCAGAAAATAGAGTGAAAGGCTCAAAGTTATGCTTAGTAGTCCTTTAAGTGGTTCTACGGGTCCTTTCGGTGGTTCTACGGGTCCTTTAGAAAATACAGTGAAAGTGTCAAAGTTATGAGACCAAACCGCTAAACCTCCTTTTTTATATCTATATAACGTTATATATAACTTTATTGACACGTGGATACGCATTGTTCTGCTTCTCTACTCGAATGACAAGGATTTTATCTCTTTTACAAATTGTGCAACAAAAGTGGCTGCAGATAGTTGTCTGTTATTCTCAGATAGAATCAACTGTTGTCAATATTGAGTTATGCAAGGTCTTTTCTAGGTTTTTAGGTGCAAATATGTCTATTTGATAACTTGTGATGTCACCACTGGCATTAAGATTGTGGCAGTTAGAGCGAAGGAGAGATCACCTAAACCCATATGAATTAGCCAAGGTTTGCAAACAGTGGGAAAATTATTCGGCATTGTGCCTAAGCTGTATAATAGAAGGGAAAACAAGGTTATGACTATGATTATATGCTACAGGCTATAGGTGTAATGATACCTGTAACACTGAGACAGTCTGTCATTGTCAAGCAAAGCCAATAACATCTACAGTCCCAACAATTATTATAACATGATTAGAAAGCTTCACTAAAAACACCAAGACATCAGAGTTTTTGTTTGCATTCAGTTAAAGTCCCCTCCCTTTTTTTAATGTACAGTTAATGTGCAGTTAATTTCCTCTACATGTATATTTGGATATTTAAATATGTGTAAGTGCATCTTCAGCTTCTCTAATGCAGACCGACCCTCCACCAGCTGCTACAGTAAGCCTATCTTCCCTCAGCAGATCATTTGTTCATTTTTCAACTAACATTGCTGGATCTATTTTTTCTGACAGAATACAAAATGATAGAACAGAATAATGAGGGTTCTCTCGCACCCTCTGTTGAACTAACGAGTTATATTTTTATGCCGGGGATGTGTCAACAGGCTTAATTTTGCCTTGTGTTCCACCCTTCCTATACTGTAGAAACACACACAAATACACCCAAACGGAGAAAACTATCTGCCTGCATTATGTGTGTAATTTATGTCAGATATGAGCTCACACAACAATATGAAAACATGCATTCAAAAAAGGAAGCTAGTTTGTCTTTGATAGCATATTCATATGGGGACATTGTTGTTTTCCTTATTTATGTCTTTGGTTTCACATAATGATGCAGGAAAACAGGTAAATTAGAGAAGGCTTGTCAAGTGACAGCTTTCCAATGGCAGACAACAATGAAAGGACATAACAACGGATCATTAGATGGTATTTGTGCAATACATCCATAGATATACAGTACAAACACATACTGTGCTCAAATGGCCACCTTTGATGTGAAATATGTTTTGAAATCAGCAAAAAAATGGTTTCAGACCTCTACGTTTCTTGAAAAGTGACATTCTGCAATAATGTAGGTGTATTAGATCAAGACAGATAAAAAAAAACGGACCATCAAAGGAAAATATGGGCTTGGAAGCACTTACTCTGAAATGGCTGTGTGGGCAATTTATAAAGTTTCAAAACTACTATGTATCATACCTTTACTTGTTTTGTTATTACAGGTTTTTTTAGCCTCTGTTTAAGATGGGGCCCATCCATCACACAGGCATCTCAGACATCAGCGCGGCTCTCCAAATCAATGGCTCATTGACTGGCCCAGCAGCAGACATGGACACACGTCTGTCTCCCTGACAGTTACAAAAAAGAAACAAGAATACAAATTGGGCTTCACTGTCTGACTGAGAGGGCAAGAGAATAGATCATTGACAATCATGACACAAATCCATCTCTGATTCTTGAAAACCCCTTTTCTATTGTTACCTCTGGTTCCCCCAAGTCCCCTTGCTTAGTATCCGTCGATATAGACATGCTTGGAATAGTCATTTTGTTTGGCTGTCTCTACAGGAGTTGAGGCTTAGCTGCTTTAGAGGACATTTTGACAATGGGAGAAGGATTGAGGCGAAAGCCTGTCAGTGGCTTTGCTGTTTATTGATTGCAAATGTGGTGAGAGCTTAATTGATTCACACTTTGAGATCAACACGATAATCTCTTAGCCTCGGGACTACAGTGGGCCGTGCAGGTAGAAGCAGACAGCTGGGAAGGGCACGGACACTGTGAGTCAGCTGACGGGAAAGTTAAGTTTGTTGTCTGCTCACCAGGCGGCAACCTCCGTGTCTGAGCCAGGCGGCAACCTCCGCGTCTGAGCAGGGAGGCAAACCAGGAAGTGCCTTAAGCTGCATTCTACTGAAAATTCCAGCAGGGGGTGCTAAGTGTGGCTGGAGAAAGATTTCTGTCCATTCATTTCAATGCAAAATTAGAAAACTTGTCACTTGATTTATTAGCTCAGAAATGTTTTTTAGGACAACACTATGGTCTCAATCACTAGTAAAAAATCTTCTTCAAGACAATCTGATGTTAATAGTGTAAATAATGGCCCCCTTTAGAATTAAATAGAAGATAAAGAATCATATGATTTGGGGCGTGGCTACCTTTGATTGACAGGTCACTAACAAGGCGAGCTGTCATCAGGAGAGAAGCAGAACAATGCGTATCCACGGCAACGTGTCAATAAAGTTATATATAACGTTATATAGATATAAAAAAGGACGTCTAGTAGTTTGTAATTTTTGGTAATTTTTGGGGTATTTTTAACATGTTTTTGGTAACTTGGTGCCTTTTTTGATAATTTAGTGTCTATTTTTGTAATTTCACATAATTTCTACATATTTTTGGGTCATTTTGTGTCTTTTTCCTGGTCATTTAATGTCCTTTTTGGTCATTTATTCATTTTTTGTTGGTCTCATGTCTTTTTTAAGTCATTGTACACCTCCTTTTTTCTGTTGTTTTGGGAAACATTTAAGGTTTATTGTTAGTCATTTTATGTCATTTTTTGTCATTTCACATGTTTTTTATTATCTTTTTACATCTTTCTTTGTGGTACTTTTGTGTCCTTTTAGGCAATTTTACATAGTTTTTTTTGTTGTCTCCCAGGTCAAAGTCCTGGGTTTGTTTGTTCTGTTAGAGTTTCCATGGCAACGTGTCAACAAAGTTATATATGACGTTATATAGATATAAAAAAGGAGGTTTAGCGGTTTGGTCTCATAGCTTTGAGACGTCTGTAATGCTGAACTGATGCTTCCAGCGGGACACAAACCAACCAGACGTCACGCTCACTACAAACATTATTTATATACAGTCTATAGTGTGTATGTGTGTGTACCAACCTACCAACTTTAAGTGCAATCCACAAGTTAACATATTATGTTGGTATAAGAGTAGTGTGATGTATGCTCAGCCATAGAGAGAGTTATGTTGGATGACTCAGAGCAGACGGGAGGACTACAGGGCACACACACACACACACACACACAGACCTGCTAAATGCTTTGCTACTTAACAGATTCGTCTGGAAAAATGTCCCTGAAAACCAAAACACGACCACAATAAATGGCGTCTCTCTGACAGCAGTCTGAAATATGTTGGTATGTCTGGCAGGGCAACATTGGGGACAATACAGTTCAAACAAATTGTTTCCTTGCAGACTTTCCCTTCTGTTCATTCAGGTTCAAAGACTACAGCACATCTCCAACTGATATCAACAGTTTTCTTGCAAGTACATGAAAAGACATTTCAAAGTTTGTTTGTCTGCTAGATTTTACCTGATCTATTCAACAAACAACCAACACGCCCACACAGCTGTCTACATCTGGTCACTGACTGAGTTCTATCTGGATCCTCCAGGGAAACGGCTGCAAGGCAAGCCGTCTTTCACTGATATGAAGTTACTGAGGCCCCTGGTTCATGTGGCTCCAGCAGGGTTTTAACTCCAGTCTTACTACAAAGGCTGCACAGGTTGTGCATCAACACACCAATAAATCCTCCATCAATCTTTCCATTCCATCCCTTTACATTTTATCCCATACCTTCCATCTTACTTACATTTTCTCTCTGGCTCTATAAGAAGTGGTCGCACTTTTCTTCCCTATGTCTTATACTTTGGAAGACTCTCTCTACACTGCTCTCCAAACTAAAAAATCCTGGATTTGACACCATTTTCTCGACGAGAAGCCTGGGTTCGGGGGAGCCCACCTGTCCTGCCGGGATGTTTGCAGCTGGCTACATGATGGACACATGGGAAATATGGCGTGTCGTATGCCTCTTTCCGTGGAGAATATTGAAGATCTCTATCTATTCAAACAACCAACATGCCCACACAGCTGTCTACAACTGGTCACTGATTGTGGCTCTAACTGGATCCTCCAGGGGAACTGTCTTTCACTTATTTAAAGTTACTGAGGCCCCTGGTTCATGTGGCTCCAACTGGGTTTTAACTCCAGTCCTACTACAAAGGCTGTGCAGGTTGTGCATCAACACACTAGGGTTGTCAAAGTATCAATACTCAAAAAGGTATCGATACTAAAATGTTGTATCCGGATACAATACTAATTTTCAAAAGTATTGAGTATCTGAAGCTTGTTATCATAGTTGCAGTTTCTTTTTGCACAACTGTTTTTTATTATAAATATTTAACCTGTGGTTCTGTTCATTTTTACATGTTGCATTTTTCTCGTTGTTAAAAATACTTCTAAAATTTTGGTCGCCGTGGAGGATATTGAGGATCTCTATCTATTAAAACCACCAACACGCCCACACAGCTCACCGTCTACAACTGGTGACTGATTGTGGCTCTAACTGGATCCTCCAGGGAAACGGCTGCAAGGCAAATGATCTATCACTTATATCAGGGATGGGCAACTGGAGGCCCGGGGGCCGCATACGGCCCGCACCCTCACTTGAAGTGGCCCTCAGTACAACTACATGCATTTGAGCATGAAATCTTAAAAAAGCAGTGTAAAAATGCACAAAATTACTTCTTGCACAAATGTTGGTCGACTGTTCTTGCACTGAAAAAAAAAATCACAATAAGTGGTTATTTTTTAATTGCTTCAAACCTTTTGTATTCCTATTTATACTGTTATACATGCATTTGAGCATGAATATGTTAAGTGACTGCACATCAAACATTTAAAATTGTAGTTTCATCATATTTGGTTAATTGCATGGTCCTATATGTGGCCCTGTGGTAGTGTCCATGAAAAACTGTGGCCCCCTGCAGCATTTAAGTTGCCCATCGCTGACTTATATGAAGTTCTTAAGGCCCCTGGTTCATGTGGCTCCAACAGGATTTTAACTCCAGTCCTACTACAAAGGCTGTGCAGGTTGTGCATCAACACACCAATAAATCCTCCATCAACCTTTCCATTCCATCCCTTTACATTTCATCCCATACCTTCCATCTTACTCTAACAAGCCTAAAAAACACCACATCCAGTCCCTTCTCTTCTTATTATAAACCTTCCAACAGTTTCTCTCTCTCCACCATCAAACCAAAGGGCCGGTTGTTCCCCCATCAATACGACTTCCCAGGGTGAAGCCTTGAATCCGACAAGAGACAGAAGTCGCTGATGGGATTGCTGCTAGAGCCGTAGGCGTCTGGCCAGGCAGGCTAACAAGTAAGTAGATGGACACCTAAAAGAGTTTGTCAAAATGAAGCTGCCTTTTCACTGGTGTTCTGGGGCTTAAAATGGAAAAAAGGCAGGGTGAAAACAAGGCTACATGGGACCGCAGCCATCTCTCTGTGTTCTGCAGATGAAGAAAGGACGCCTGATCAAGCGCAGCGGGGGGAGAAGGCAGGCTGGGAGGCCACAGGGATTTGTGCCTCTGTTTGTGTGTGTGTGTGTGTGTGTGTGTGTACGACCATGTGTGTATGCCCGGGCATAGCAGTCATAAGATTTTGCTGTTTTCTGACTGGAAAAAAAAAGAAGCTTTGCAAGAGGATGCACACTGCCTTTTGGCCAAATGTGCAGAGTCCAGGAAAAGTTTTTCTCTGTTAACCAAAGTGAATGAACTATAATTACTGAGCCGTCTCTGAGATGAAAGGACAAGCTGTCCAGTGTGTGATTGATATTTTATTTAGGGCACCAGAGTGTTAGATATATATATACACTGTAACGAAATGCTGTGTATTTACGGTGAATTTGCAACAGTATACTACTGTATTTTATAATAATTGTAAAATGCTGGTAAATATTCATCCCTCACATGTAAATTAATAGTTAAATTGGTCAATTAACAATAAAAGTAGATAACTATAAATTAAAAGCATTAAACACTATTTGTAATGAATTGCTGTAAAATAACACACATCATTATCCTGTGATCATATACTGTAAGCCAAAATACGGTAATATACTGTTAAATAAATACAGTATGTGGACTGTAAAATAACAGTAAAATACTGGCGTCCCTGCTGCCTGTATTTTACTGTTATTTTACAGTGAAATTCGTTAAAGTGTATATATGAATATATATTAGGGTTGTCACGATACTAACATTTTCAACTCGATACTCTATACTCGATACCAAAAGGATAAAAACAAAGACCCCAAAATTTAACAGAAATATTTTTATTAACAAGAAAAATGCAACATGTAAAAATTAACAGAACAGAATATTTTCTCTTAGGTTATTAAGTCTACTGATATACTGTACGTTTTATGTGGTAATTATGTTTGATGATTGTGTCTAGTTTTAGTTTGAATGTTATTAAATGTGTTAAAGTTCTTATTTATTATTGTTGTTTTATTTATTTATTTAGGTCGGTTTTGTGATTTTGTTGTTGTTCTTTTAATTTATTTTTTTCATTTTTTACTGTGTTTGTCCATTGGTGACTTATGTTGTGTTTTGTTTAAATTAATAAAAAAATAAAAAAAATTAACAGAACCACAGGTTAAATATTTATAATAAAAAACAGTTGTGCAAAAATAAACTGCAACTATGATAACAAGCTTCAGATACTCGATACTTTTGAAAATTAGTATTGTATCCAGATACAACATTTTAGTATCAATACTTTCTTGAGTATCGTTACTTTTGACAACCCTAATATATATGAATCATTCTGGATTCTGGATACAGGAAATGCACAGGAACTATATTTTGTGCATTCTGGGGAAGCCCTTCTGTAAACTATATTTTGTATGCTGGCGTACACAGTCTGGCCTTAGATTTCTGTTAGAAAATCTGCAGCTACTCCAGAGAGTTTTTTTTTTATCCTCTTTAATTGGTTCACACATGAACAAGGTACAGGACATACTGTGGTGAGGTTTCACAAAAATAAAACCCTGTGCGGTATCACGCATCACAACATGGCGACCGGTCCGGATCCATAAAAATGTATATTATACAGCAAATAATAATAATCAACCGATTGCAAATAACTTGTACTCACACACAACGAACACTAAGTGATAACAGGCAGTTCTGATTCGGCTCAGTTTGACTCTGCCGTAGCCGACGAGGATGTGCAGCAGCAGAGGCACCTTTTCACATTTTACTGGTAACTTTTGTTTGCACACCTTCCCCTTTAATTTTTTATTGTGAAACTGTAGGATACTTAAGATTATTTATTTATTTTGCAGTATGCAAGAGTTCAGGCACAGTGTGTTATTTTAATGTATATGCTGTAGAATTAATGTACATACAATATGATATGTATTATGTGTTAGTAGATTGTGTAATGATGTATTATACATATATGATATGTAGAAATGTGTGTAATATGGATTAGTATGTGAATAATTAATATAACGAAGAGTGAATGAAGCACAGTTAAGAAGTGTAAACGCTCTGTTTTTGTTTTGCTAGGTGAAGCAAATCGCTCACTTGTTATTCGTTTTTAGTTGTCTTTTTTAGTTTTTAATTTTTATAATGTTTATGTTTTGTGTTTTCAACTGTATATTTGATAGTGTTGGAGCCCAGGAAGAATAGCTGAGGCTTTGCTGCAGCTAATGGGGATCTTAATATAAACTAATAAAAACTAGTCATCCTGATCACCTGTCACCTGTCACCTTCTGTGAAACTTGACTTTGAATCCAATTAGGACAAACTTCAGGAAATACAATAATCAAAGCAACATTGCATATACATGTGAATCTTCCCAGCAGCAATAAACATCAATAGAAACTGATCAATATGTTGTCTCCACGGCCTGAGGCGCCTTCAGTGAAATACATTAATTCTAAAAACAAGATACTGCACACTGTAAATACTCAGTTATTTGTCTAAAACTTTGTTTAACTATGTTGTGTGATGCTACTCCAGTTCACAGTTCTTACTGGGACCACTATGAACATTAAGTATCCTGGAAGTCACAATGTAAACACCACAGCTGCAGATCCCTTTACACACTTTATACACTGGATCCTTCTACTAGGTTTGGACCTGGTCTTGTTTAGATCAGCTGAGAGTCAGGAGGAGTCAGGCACTGCCCACTTTATTTAACCTATGCATGACATCACAGAGTCGACATCCATATTTTATACATTCTATGATTTACACCTTAAACTACCATGACTTGTGCAACTGCAGACTATTCTTTGGTATTTACTAGGGCCGGGACTTTAACGCGTTAATTAAGATTGATTAATTACACAAAAATTAACACGTTAAAAAAATTGACGCATTTTAATCGCACTTATTTTTGCACCGCGGAACGTTTCTCACTGGATGAGTTTCAGGTGGACCGATTATACTGGAGCACCAACTAGCGTTGATGAGTTCAGACAACAACAAACCACAGTGAACATGAAGGAAGAAGCTGAGGAGATGCTTTGGTTGGCCCCGTGGATGATGGGACATTTAGTTGCTAAAAACGTACTTGAAAGTATTGTGTTTTACTTAAAAAACCAAAGTATTATAGTTTACAGAAGGTCTACCTACCTTCAAGTTCAATGTCCTGTAATTTCCTGTTATGTTCCACTTTTGATACAAGAGCACACTTGGGAGGTCAGATTTCTATTCTAATGTTATCGTATCAACCAGAGCATCCGCTTCGGATATGCTAAGCTGACTTGTCTAATGAGTTTTTCCTTTCCCATAAAAACTGAAATACTACCTGTTACCAGATCATGCATTAACCCTCTGGAGTCCATGAAACCATCTTCACATTACTTCTTCATGACATGAAGACATAACAATGAAGCAACGTCGAGCCTTGCTATCAGCTTCCTTCTAAAGTTCTGGCTTGATACTCCATACCAGACTTTTTTTGATGATATTCAACCAAGTAAAACCAGAGATCAGAGATGTCAAATATATTTAGTATAAAAATATACTAAACTAGATATTATCCCCATTTTACCTGTTATATGTTATATTTGCAACATGTACATATCTGTGTGTGAAACATAATTTTCAAGATCAGATTTTATTTTTTCCTTTGTTTCTTTTGGGTTCAAAATTTTGTTCAAGTAAGTCAAAGTTAAAAAATGTATTATCAGGACATATAGGTGAGGTTGCACTGAAGAAACTGATACTTGACCAACATGGCATGGTGAAGATTTTCGAACAGACATAATAGCCCAAGATTTCAGAGGGTTAACTTCTGATACTACATGTACATTTTCAAGGGATTTCAATTACAGAGCCCATTCGGACCTGTCACTGACATGCATCCTGCACTGCAAAAAAAGAAAAGTTGGGTGAACTCAAAATTTCAAGGCAACAAACTTCGATAAAATTTTAAGTTGGACAATTAAACAAAATATTTAAAGTTTTGTTTTTGAGTTTGCTCAACTCTGAATTTTTGAACTTATAATTTTACATTGTAATAACTTTTAATCCTTACTTCTGCTAACTTCTGCAATGTGCTGAATTGGCACCATTGTAACGCCGCTATGAAATGTCAGCTAATGTTGCGACCACAATTTTGAGTTAGCATTGATACGCTAATGGCTATTCTTGTAGCTGTAACAAGCAGCGCCGCTAGCCTCAGTTAGCCGCTAGCATCAGTTAGCCGCTAGCTTTCGCTAATGACCGAATTTCACCGCTTTCCCGCATTTCACAACAAAGAAATAAGAGTAAGCCGAACTATTGTCCCTTGTTGTGAACCCCAACTTAAAGATATAAGTAACAACAACTCACCAACTTGTTTTTGAGCAGACAACTGGCTTCCTTTGTTGTGCTAACTTACACCATTGCCCTAAATGTCAATCATTTATATTTCCAAGTTTTACCAACTTAAATCACTGTTTTAGGCAAAAAATACAAGTTGGCTTTTTTTGCAGTGTGCCCATCCAATCCCCAGTGGAGAGCTCCAAGTGGACATGTGAATGCACTCAGGAGGATCCATCATGATCCAATCCCCCAGACCACATGGGGAAGTGGTCTGGGTCACACTGGGCCACATTAGAGACCGCCTACTCAACTGATGTCCTGCTGGGATCGGCAGGTTTTACTGCTCTCCTCATGACAGACCGACAAGCTCTGAGTGCCAGAAACTCTGAGTGCAAGCAATCCACTCTCTTCAAGTCCAATTTTTCTAAACTTAATCCTTTGTGGTCCGTTGGTGTATCGAGACCTTTTCCATTCAGAATACACAGCGAAGTAACCCGAACCTCTGGCAAAGTGTTGCCCACTACTTTAATATAAACTGACTTTGGATTTAGCACTTCAGTTTGAAATACACCTGAGGTTTAGTGGAGAAGGAGAAATACGTTTTCTTGCTGGTCTCACATCCAAAAAATGTATTTTCTCAACAACACGGCCTCCTTTTCTCATCGTCTAGTGTCGCCCCATCACTCTCCTGCTCTCCTCATCATTCAAAATCATTTGTAGAGCACTTATACATAACCAAGGTTGACCAAAGTGCTTTAAATAAACGAATAACAACAAAAAATCCAAAAGATACATAAATGAAAAACGGCAAAAAATCCAAAAGATACATAAATGAAAAACAATAAAATGAAAGATTATCAAAGATGTACAATACAGCACACAAAAAACAACTTTCTTCTCACACATGTTGGAAAGCCTGGGAGAAAAAGTGAGTTTTAAGAGAAGAAGAAGTCTCTGAAAAGTGGATACACTGCAAAAAAAGGTGTCTAAAAACCAGATAAAAACATTAAATCTGAGGGAAATGATCTTGCTGCATGGACAGATAATTCACCTTGACAAGATTTCTTAAATTAAGATTATTAAATCTAGAAATAAGCATGTTGAACGCTTAAAATAAGAAATTAACTCTTGAAACAAGATAAATTAAAGCTGCAAAAAGAAAAAAAAAGATTGATTGCCTTTAGTTTAGTCACAAAAACAAGACAAAAAAGTACAAAAATTAGGTGTATTTTGCTCAAAAATATCAACATTTTCTGCCAATGGAACAAGAAAATTTGTCTTGTCAAGACTTTCCAAAACAAGTAAAAATATCTAATCTCAATGAACCACAAATACCTTAGAATTAGTGTATTCTAACTAATAACAAGTGACTTTTTCTTTATTCTAATGAAATACACGTGTCCTATTTTCCCAATATGTTGAAAAATATTCTTGAATTAATAATCAGTCATTTTGTGTCTTTTTTTGGTCATTTTGTGTCTTTTTGTGTCTTTTTTTAGTCATTTTGTGTCTTTTTTGGTCATTTTGTGTCTTTTTGGTCATTTTGTTTCTTTTTTTAGTCATTTTGTGTCTTTTTGTGTCTTGTAAGTTTTGTAAGTGTTGATGAAACAGCTTTGTAACTGTTGATATTCTAGTTTCCAGCATGTATTTACTCAGTATAGGTCATAAAATCTCAGTAACAAGCTGTAATATCTGATTTAGATCATTAAGGACCAAAACACTTAAAACAAGTGAAACAATGGAACATCAAAAAAGATGCTGACTAAGAAGAACAATCTTATCAGACCAAAAATAAGCATATATCCCCTTGATCTAAGATATTTAATCTGATTTAGATTTCAGTTTTTGCAGTGTACGTACAACGAGTTGCAAAAATCTATTTTTGAGGAAATAAAAGCATGAATAACTTCTCCAGGTCACTAGGAGAGAGGGATGGTTTCACCCTGGACAGAAGTCGCAGCTGGAAAAAGTCACTTTTTACCACATAGCCTGTCAAATCTGAGGTCTCAGCATGTATCCAGTCAGCTGGAAGTAGCATGTCACCCTCAGGTGAGACATCCCAGCATCCTCCTGCTTCACATGCATCAAAAAATATAGCATGATGATGTCTGCCGCGGCTGCTACAAGTCCTCCGAGTCACGGTACTCTGCAGCTACTTCACTGCCAGAATGCATTAACCAGAACCAGACGGTAAATAATTAAATATGTGGGTGACATAGCTTGGCAAGAACACCACACTGCTCGATTAAAACTTTATTAGCAGACAGCGTGAAAAGTTTCCAAAACAATTAATTACCAGGGTATTAATGGTGTCCTATGTAAAACACGATAAAGTGGCGGACTTAATTAAAAAACTCATTATACTCCCGTTTTCAGAATTTCAGAGTTTTTAAATGAAAAAGGCAGAATTTCTCCCCTCTCTCTCTCTCTCTCTCTCTTTCTCTCTCTCCATCTTTTCTTTCTTCCTCTCATTGTTACACACACACACTGACACACACTCTCCCTCAGTATTCATATGCCACCTCAGTGAATTCAGAGTGTGTATAGTATGTGAACTTCTGCATTCATTATCACAATTATATATTTAACTCCCAGCTCATTTTTTTCCGGTCTGATTCACTTTCTTTTTTTTTTATTTCCAAACATAGAAATTGAGAAATTAATTTCCTTTCTCATGTGGTGCAGACAGGGATCCACACTGTAAAAAATGTGTCTAAAAACCAGATAAAACAGTAAATCTGAGGGAAAAGATCTTGCTGCATGGACAGATAATTGACAATTGACAAGATTCTTGAATTAAGATTATTAAATCTAGAAATAAGCATGTTGAACACTTAAAATAAGAAATTAACACTGAAAACAAGATACATCTAACACTTCTAAATCTAAAGTTTTTTTTTTATCTTAGTAAGAACCAAATAATCATCAGGTCACTCTGCTCGGGCCAGTTCATCACTGCTGGCAGCTTTAATTTATCTTGTTTTAAGAGTTAATTTCTTATTTTAAGTGTTCAACATGCTTATTTCTAGATTTAATAATCTTAATTTAAGAAATCTTGTCAAGGTAAATTATCTGTCCATGCAGCAAGATCATTTCCCTCAGATTTACTGTTTTATCTGGTTTTTAGACTAAACACCTTTTTTGCAGTGTGCAGGTATCTGCTGCTCTTTTCTTTCCTACACCTTCTCATGCCCTCACTCTCTCTCTCTCACACACACAGACCCTCTTCTCATCTTTTATGGAGTTAAACTCCATCAGCATCGTCTCTGAAAGAAGTCTTTTATTGCTCCTGACCTCTGCCTACCTGGTCCAAAGCTGTGGCCCACATTTAAATATCAAGACAGAGGAAGCACAATGGACTAAAACCCTCCTCTCTCTCTCTCTCTCTCTCTCTCTCTCTCTCTCTCTCTCTCTCTCTCTCTCTTTCTCTCTCTCTCTCTCCTCTGTCATAACAAAACCTCATCCAGGGTCCTCAGACACTAAAGGGCTCTTGCCTATGCTAAACATTTTGACAGAGACATGAATAGAGATTGGTGGCGGGTCAGAGAGCTCCCATAGGACTCTATGAAGCAGCACTAGAGGGACATGGAGCTGAAAGGATGAGCAAACAAGATGAGAGAGGGAGATTATGACAATAAGGACACAAATTATGACACAAAAAGACACAAATTAAGACAAAAAAGACACAAATTATGACAAAAAAAGACAAATTATGACAAAAAAGACAAAATTATGACAAAAAAGATGCAAATTATGACAAAAAAGACACAAATTATGACAAAAAAAGACAAATGACAAAAAAAGACAAATTATGACAAAAAAGACAAAATTATGACAAAAAAGACGCAAATTATGACAAAAAAGACACAAATTATGACGAGAGAGAGAGAGAGAGAGAGAGAGAGAGAGAGAGAGAGAGAGAGAGAGAGAAAGGTAATGTGTAGGTCTGACTGATTGCAGCTTGTACTCACACATAAACATACGCTACATACACACATGATGATTCACACTCTTGGCCTCATTAGTTCCAGCTGCTTTGGCATAAATAAAGACATGGATGCACATTCAAGGTTACATTTCACACACACTCTAAAAAAACAATGAATTGGAGAAAAGGACCATTTTTCACAGCAGCACTTCCTCCAGCCTGATCACTTCAACTGGAGATGAAGAGAGACACTTGATTTGTTAAAGCGTTAACAAAATGGAGAGGTAGAGTAGAACCAATGCTCCTGAAGCTGGTGATTGGTTAAGGACATATAGAAACATGATGTCACTAATTTTACCTACAAGTAGGGAACTGGAGCATCTATAACATTAACAATCAGTTCATGTTTTTACACATATTCCAGTTCTGGCAACCACAGCTGTTTTTTTTTACTGTAAAAACAACATTTTTTTAAATTTTTTTACAGTGACTGCAGTCTGAGGCTCCGTTTACATGATGACAGAACAGAAGACAGTCATATCCCGTGGCTATTCCATGGATATTTGTTCCTATTGGTTTTGTTCCAAGTCACGTGACTTTCAAGGTTCCGGCGGTCAGAACAAAAAAAAATGGCGGACACTTCTCTCATTTTTTGGTGAAAAAATCTATATTTTGACTTAGTTTCTGCATAAAAATGGATTTTGATCACATTTCTAGTGAGAAATATATGTTTTATTTTCTAAATATTCACTCAGTGAATGTACATAATCACTTTGTGGTGAAGATCTCACCAGAAAAAGACGATCTGGTGTGTTTTATTTTGAAATCTCCCTGATCCTCTGTGTATTTAACGGATCAAACCTTCACCCATTTCATGCCTTGTGTCTGAGGCTGATTTGCTGATCAACATATTATTCTATATGTTATAGAAAATATGTTTTCACAACCCTAGGACAACCCTAAAACGGAAGAACTACAGTACTTATGTCGACATCAGCACCATAAGTACTGAAGCGAGGTCTAGGAAGTTGTAGTGTTTTTTTTAAATAAAACAGGCTTTCCCCTAAAATTGGAAGTTGGAAATACTTAATTAGTGGCTTTCCAGGGTTTTGAGGGGATGTCGATCACATTTTTGGCATCAGACTTTAAATATTGTCTTGTTCAATGGGGGATTTTTTAAATTTTTTAAGCATATCCTAAAGCCCCCCCCCCCACACCCACCCCTTAGTAACTATGCTCACATTATAGTCCATGTCAACACCTTTCTATAACAGTAGGTCTCATGTCTGTAACCCTTTCTGTCCCTTAGTTATAATCATTTAAATATGCCCCAGGGTTAAGGTTCAAAGGTCAATATCTCAAAGCAAGAATATTATAGAACCTTCAAATTGATATATGTTACTCTCCAGGCCAAGACCTTTCCAGTGATGTATTTGGTTTAGCTCTATGACAAAGTTTTATTTTTTAACATCTCGCACTCAGAGCACTCAAAGTGCTGTTGGAATCTTAACCTGTTACGGCACATGTCCAAGATTTGAAAAAAATACAACTTTAAGGTAAAGGTAAAATTATAAGGTAAAGGCGTAAGTGACGTGAGCAGATCTGAGCAGAGTTTTGTGTCTTGTCAGTGTAGACGGACACGCTACGGTGGAGCGGATAACAGTTTTACACTCTGGAGGCTGGTTTCACATTTTAGCGTTTTTAAGCCCCAAAAACGTCGTCACCGTCTAAATCATGGGTCTCAAACTCACGGCCCGCGGGCCAATTGCGGCCCTCGTGATGATATTTTGTGGCCCCCACCTTGATATGAAAGTTTAATGTGAGTTTTATAAGAATGGCACTTTACCGTGTTGTGTGGAAGGTCCTTTTATTGCTCCATTGCTAATTTTGTGTCTTTTTTTTTATAATTTTGTCTTTTTTTTTTTTGATAATTTTGTGTCTTTTAGTTTTGTAATATTGTGTCTTTTTTCGTAATTTTGTGTCTGTTTTTGGTAATTTTGTGTCTTTTTTCATAATTTTGTCTTTCTTTTAGTAATTTTGTGTATTTTTTTAAGCAATTTTGTGTAATTTTTGGGGTAATTTTGTGGTTTTTTTTTCGTAATTTTGTGTCTTTTTTTTAAGTAATTTTGTGTCTTTTTTTAAGTAATTTTGTGTCTTTTTTAAAGTAATTTTGTGTCTTTTTTTAAGTAATTTTGTGTACATTTTTTGGTCATTTTGTGGGTTTTTTTGGTCATTTTGTGTCTTCTTTTGGTAATTTTGTCTTTTTTTAAGTAATTTCGTTTTTTTTCTGTCATTTTGTGTTTTTTTTTTTTGTAATTTTGTGTCTTTTTTTGGTCATTTTGATACTGCCTCCAGCGGCCCCCAGGTAATTTGAGTTTGAGACCCCTTGTCTAAATGAAAGGCACTTCCCATAAAATATTTTGTCGTTTTTACCTGCAAGCGTCCTCGTGTAAACGGGGCCTGAAACTGTGAAGAGCAAAAAAAGCGTAAAATTATACGTAATGTTGCATTTAACTCCTTGTATTCTGGGTGGGTTTAGGGAAAGCATGGAGGGGAAACCCCTCCCTCTAGAAAACTGAAACGGATGATCCCATTTCACATCCCTTACAATTTTAACTAGATGAGCTTAGGGTTGTGTGTGTGTGTGTGTGTGTGTGTGTGTGTGTGTGTGAGATATTCATGAGGCAGAAGAACAGAGCAAGAGGGTAATTTTCTGTAGTCAGTGAGCCAGGCATTCCTCAGGACAAAGAGACTGGGGAGACACAGATTACAAGGTTGAACAGGAGTGATGAGGGGCCTCGTGCACACGCACTTACACAACCAAGCAACCCACACACACACACACACGCACAAATGTACACATTCGACACCCTTATTTTCTCCTCTCACAGCTCCGCCAAATCCGACTCCGCCCCTCCAGCTCACGGCCGCCCGCCTGCTCTCCCAAATCCCTCTCCATTCCCCAATTGCTTGTCAAAAGGACGAAATTAGAAAATAAAACTGTGCGGCTGACAAACAAGATTACATGCTGTTTGCACCTGGCCGCGGCAATTAAAACTCTGATGACAAGCGAGGATGGCCTCCTAATGTGGTGTCTCAAGGCATATCAGCGTTTTCACAACAAGATTGCGCCCCACGTGCCACCGTGGCGGCGCTGCCAAGCACGCCGCCTGTCACTCTCTGGCTCTGTGTGCTGCCTGCTGGATTCTGCCCCGTGCACATCTGGGATATGCAACATTGAGATATTCATAATTAAAAACTGTGGCAACCGATACAACAGAATCCACTGATTTGAATTTAACCCTCTGGAGTCAATGACTTCTTCATGACGTCACGACGTAAAAACGTTCAGCAGCATGTTTCCCTGCTGTCAGCTGAACTCTACAGTTTTGGCTTTTCCAGAAGTTTCCATGTGCAATTTAATGCATTAACCCTTTTTCAGCAAAGGTTAAAAAAACACCTCGACCAACTGTAGTAACAGGATTTTTCAAATTTTGCAGTGTGAATTCAGCATTTTTAATGCAATCTTTTGCGTTCACTGTTTTTTTTGTGTTTTTTTTTTAAATTTCTGTGTTTTTATCTGTATTCTTTGTAATTTTTTTGTGTTTTTTATGTTTTTATGTGTTTTTTGTGTGTTTTTATGTTTTTTTTGTGTGTGTTTTTATGTGTTTTTTGTAAAAAAAAAATGCTTAATGTTTTTGGTGTGTTTTTGTGTGTTTTTTGTAATTTTATGTCTGTTTTTTATGTGCTTTTTGTGTGTGTGTTTTGTAAAAGAATGTTAATGTTTTTGGTGTGTTTTTTTTGTGTGTTTTTACGCATTTTATGTGGGTTTTTTGTATTTTTTTTGTGGGTTTTTTGTGTTCAAAATGTTGATCCAGTAAGACAAAATGAAAAAGATAATAATCAGGTCATATAGGTGAGGTTGTGCTGAAAACAATGATACCAACACATCATAGTAAAGATCTTTATACAGGCAGAATGAAAAGAGTTAAAGGCTCCAATAAAGGAGAAAGGAGGTAAAAACTGAAAATATGAGACAAAAAATGTGTTTGCATGGAAACACAATTCAAATTTAGCAATACAAATTGCAGATGTTTGAATAGACGCAAAATATTGTTGTCTGCAAATATCAGAGATCAAATATGCACATGAAGTTTCTAAAGGCATCCTAATTTAATGTTTTGTGTGCTGTGTGTAAACAGAGCAGTCTGGGCTTCTCCTCCAAGTCCTCGTGTTCAGCAGCTTCAGCTCAAGGGAGTTTTCTGAAAGCCCCTTTATCTTAAATAGCCCCGTTTGAATGACAGCAGACAAGCAAACAAAATTGTTTAAATGTACCACTTACACCAGCTGATTGCTTTCTTCTCTCTTATTTGTGCCAGAATAATAAAACGGACCCTTCGCGTAAACAGACGCCACATCATTATTTCATAAGTTTGCTGACTCGAGTGCAGTAAATTATGTACACTTTGCTTTCTTGTGGAAGACGGGCCTTTCCCTCTACATTAGTGTATAAGCTGCCACTGTCTCTATACCATATGCTATCAAACCCCTGAAGAGACTAAAGCATGAAAGAGGCTCCATTTAACTGCCTGAGTTCACAAAAATAACAGATACTGCAACGTGTAGATGTGTCTATAGACTCTGTTAGAGATTATATTATCCTTAACATGAAGATAAGAGCGCTATACAAACGGAGTCCCTTATCTTTAATTGCTCATATTATCTGTTGCACACTGCAAAAAACATGAAGCTTACCAAGTATTTTATTCTTCTATCTATTAATGGTATCTTAATGATCTTGTTTTGAGTATAATTTACCTACTGACCATATGTGCTTATTTTAAGAGCATGTGTCTTTTTGTAACTAAAATGAGTGAAAAACCTCTTCACAGGGATTTCAGTCTTGTGTAAAGACTTGTTTTTAGGATTGACATTGTGAGCTTTTTCATGCTTTTCAATCTATTCAACAGTTGAATATGGTGAGTTTTTACCTAAAATATTGGCTCCAGTTGAGAGTTTTAGTTGCATGTAGTTTAAATGATATTTTAAAAGCATTTTCTACCACCAGTATCTACCCACAGATACTGAAATGAGAAAAAAAAATGTGCTCGTTTCAAGTATTGATGCTTATTTTAATGTTACTACAGTTGGGCTTTTCAAGTCAAAATTGCTCAAAATAAGTATTTTTGGACTTATTTTAAGACATCATTGTTTTTCCAGTGCCTAGATATTTTTACTTTCTTACAAAGAAACATTTACTTACTGCACTGGCAGATGATTTTAGTGGTTTTAAGCATGTATTTGCTTAATTCTAGTTATCTATTTCTCATTTTTTGTCAGTTGGTTTTTGCAGTGCAACTCCCTTTGCATTTCTTTCAATGCAGTAAGTTCATAAAATAAGTTAATAAATAAGTTAATTTCTTATTTTAAGCGTTCAACATGCTTATTATATAACCCTCTGGAGTCCATCAAAGCGCCGGAGCACAAATTCTTCATGACATCACAACATAAAAACGAAGCAGCGTGTTTCCCTGCTGCCAGCTGAACTCCAAAGTTTTGGCTTTTCTACAAGTTTCCAATTAAATGCATCAACCCTTTTTCAGCAAAGGTAAAAAAAAACACCTTGACCAGTATAGTAACTCATTTTGCCGTGTGCATTCAACATTTTTAATGCAATCTTTTGTGTTTACTGTTTTTTTGTTTTTTGTATTGTCTGTGTTCTTAATTTCTTATTTTAAGTGTTCAACATGCTTATTTCTAGATTAAATCATCTTAATTCACTTGTCAAGGTAAATTATCCGTCCATGCAGCAAGATCATTTCCCTCAGATTTACTGTTTTATCTTGTTTTTAGACTAAACACTTTTTTGCAGTGTACTGAAACGGTTAAAGAACCCTTTTTCTTCTTTGACTTGATATCAAAATGATAATGTCAACTTCCCTGGTCCCCTCTCGACTCCTCGGCTGTCTGTTGAGGTCCATCATTGACTGTGACTGGCCTGTAAAGAGCAGCACTCTGCTCATTAGCAGTCTCTGTCCTCCTGCTGTGTTGGCTCTGCGTGTTACGTCTCCCTTTAGTGGATCCTGGTGTCTCTCTGTCTGCATGTGTAAGAGTATTGGAGAGCCGGGGGCTTCACAGTGACAGATGGAGGCTGCGTTGTGACCCTTAGAGATTGGCAAGCCCTTCTGTCCCCTCCTGATTGAGTGTCTAACTACCGGTCGCTCTCCTCACGTCAAACAAGCCTGCTTTATGTTATCTAAAGCCGCTCCCTCTTGGCCCGCTCGCTGCGATGCCGTTGTCAGATCCTGACAGCCGTTGTCATCCGCAGCTAGCGCTGATGCCACTGAGGTTTGATGAATGGCACTTTTATGAAAGTAGTCAAAAAGCGAACAGGCACAGGTTTGAATGAAGATATGAGTATGCATATTAGAGGTAAAACTGAAGGGTAAATAAAATCTGAATAAGTCCTTTTTATTTTAGTGACGGATCAAAAGACAATAAGTGTCAAAAGTTTTAAACCATCACAAAGTTTTCCTCCAAGTTGACACAGACACACATGTAAAGGTCAGTACAATAATTCTATAGCTACATGAAATAATAAACAATTTAGAAAGCACAACAGGATTAAAATATCTACACTACAGGCCAAAAGTTTGGAAGCAACTTAAATGTTGTGTTCACAATGTCTTTGTTAAAAACCAGTATGGATTCTGTGTATTTCTGGATGTTTACTACATGATCAGACTTTACCTTTATTGAATTGAACCGTTTTCCTCCATTGACCTTTAGGTAAACATTGATGTTATCAGACCATTGGTGAATAAATGTTACCAAAATAAAAGAAGGGCTTAGTTTTAGGGTTGAGGAGATTTGGAAGAGTCACAACTTCAGTTCAAAAGTAAAAAATAAATCACAGTTTGCATTATTCACTTTAGCTCTTTGTCTTTTGAGAGTTTAGATACAAGATATCTCTGACAAACTACCACAGAAATGGATCAAACTGAAGCAGCTCAGTAAAGAAACGAGTTCAGATTTATACATTAAGGAAAGAAGGAAACACAAAGTCTAAGCAATAAAAACCCAAAGACCTGATAATTAGAGTCAAAATGTGTTCTAATAAGTGACTCTTTATATAATAATCACATTTGTTTTGTTGCAAAGTATAGCAATTCAACTATGATCTTTTTTGGTACTGTGAAGGAAATTTGGTGTTTCCTGCATGGTGGGACATGAGGTAGGCGGCGACCTACTTGATATTCAAGACACAAGGCATTGTGGGAACTGACTCTGTGAACTTAACAATGATAACACCATGAGAGAGGGGAACGTGTTGACCAGTGGGCTCTGTCCTGATGTGATGCATAGGGCAGGAAGATAGGGCCACATTGAGGTTTACTAAAGAATCAATGCTGGGAACTACAACAGACATAAGTCGAGCGGTGTACGGGACTTTGTTGTATTGTGAAAAAGTCATTCGGGATTTTGCGGTGTATGGAATACGAATGTACTAATAAATCTTGCTGAACAGAGTATTGAGTGCTTTGTTTTTGGCCAGCTCACCCACTAACTTAGTGTAATAGACCAGAATTGCTATGACAGTACAAATTTGATCTTGCTTCCAAACTTTTGGCCTGTAGTGTAGGTTTTGACAATACAAGAGCAGATAACAAAACAAGCATTTATTTCTTTGCTCAAACCAACAGGAGAGAATGGGCAGGCAGACCAAAGCCAACGAGCCACTGAACAAGCTAAATAACTTAATAACGTCTCCTCCGACAAGGCAGAGCTAGCTGAACACTATTCAGCAACATCTGTTTCCCAACTAGTGCAGTATATAATCTGTCAAGTCTCATTCATCCAGTCGTTTGCTCAGTCCTTCACTAAACACATTCATCTCCACTGAAACCTTATTTAAAACACTGTTTGGTCGAGTGGCACGCCTGGAAAAACCTGCATGTGTTAGAAAGAACCGAGCATCTGAACGGATAATTAAGACTTTGATTACACGGCACTAGTTGTGTGAGAGTGTAAATTGATGTTTTCATAAAGTTTCTCAGTGGTTAAACCCCATTTTCTTCAATTCATTAGGGATTTTCTCTGCTCTTTACTTTGTTTTCCTCTCATGCCTCCACAGTGAATGAAGGATCCAGAAACTATGTGGTTGAACGGAGCTGATGGTGAGCATGTTAATGTTAACCATCATAAACCGTTTCACACTGCAAAAAATAAGAAATAATTAACTAGAATTAAGCAAATACATGCTACAAACAAGTAAAATTATCTGCCAGTGCAGTAAGTACATTTTTCTTTGTAATAATAATATCTAGGTACTGGAAAAAACGATGATGGCTTAAAATAAGTGCAAAAATACCTAGACTACTTAAGTATCATTAGTATCATTAAAATAAACCAGTAATACTTGAAACTAGCAAGTTTTTTTTCTCATTTCAGTGTCTGTGGGTAGATACTGGTGGTAGAAAATGCTTTTGATTATATATTATAGCATTTAAACTGCATGTAACTAAAACTCTCAACTGGAACCGATATTTTAGGTAAAAACTCACCATATTCAACAGTTGAATAGACTGAAATGCATGAAAAAGCTCACAATGTCAATCCTAAAAATAAGTCTTTACACAAGATTGAAATCCCTGTGAAGAGGTTACTCACTCATTTTAGATACAAAAAGACACATGTTGTTTAAATAAGCACAGCAACCGTTCTTAGTAAATATATTCAGGGTTCAGACCCTGGACAGCAACCGTTCTTAGTAAATATATTCAGGGTTCAGGACCCTGGACAGCAACCGTTCTTAGTAAATATATTCAGGGTTCAGACCCTGGACAGCAACCGTTCTTAGTAAATATATTCAGGGTTCAGGACCCTGGACAGCAACCGTTCTTAGTAAATATATTCAGGGTTC
Source organism: Centropristis striata (assembly GCF_030273125.1). Taxonomy (NCBI): domain Eukaryota; kingdom Metazoa; phylum Chordata; class Actinopteri; order Perciformes; family Serranidae; genus Centropristis; species Centropristis striata. The sequence goes on from NC_081520.1 coordinate 19,341,680, forward strand.
AGACCCTGGACAGCAACCGTTCTTAGTAAATATATTCAGGGTTCAGGACCCTGGACAGCAACCGTTCTTAGTAAATATATTCAGGGTTCAGGACCCTGGACAGCAACCGTTCTTAGTAAATATATTCAGGGTTCAGGACCCTGGACAGCAACCATTCTTAGTAAATATATTCAGGGTTCAGACCCTGGACAGCAACCGTTCTTAGTAAATATATACACATCCACCTCATTTGTTTGGCACCTTGTGGGAAGTGGAATTGCTGCCTTGTTTTGTTCAGTGTCAACTTGTTTTCCAAATCCTGCGTCTGGTCAGATTTAGGAAGCAAAAGTCCTTTGATTAGACTCGAGAGAAATTGTGTTAAATATGAATAAAACCAAAATGCACTGTTGCCTTTTTTGAATATCAAACCATGAGCATGATCTCTCCGCTACCTTGACTGCTTAAACATAACCATTAAAATGTGTTTTAGTTTCAACAAGCATACACAAACAGACCGTTAATGTATCAGCATTGACAGCATAGTTCCTCTGAAAGATACGTTCATTAAAAACCAGTTCCTCTTCTGGTATTGACATGTTGATTAAAACCTCAACGGAGCTGAAATTACATTTTGTGGAACAACATGTTTTTATATAAATATAGACGATACAGAAAGTAAATGGTGAAGTTATAACCAACAGACATCAGTTTGTTTCTGTTAATGACCCGTCAACATTCAGTTTTCTAGCAAAATAAAAAAAGTAGGATTGAGTTCAGGTTTGTTTGTTTGTTTGTTTTTATTTAGATCCCCGTTAGCAATTCTTCCTGGGGTCTTTCATCATATTTCAGTGTGACAAATACAATGTAGAAATACACAGAATGATAACAGACATGACATACATTATATGAATACATAACATAAAACAAAAAGAACACAGACAATATGTAATTACACTTCACATAAAACATGGTTGACATCACAAAACAAATACAAAACAACACAATCATAATCTTGGATCTTGGTAAAGTGAAACAACCTCCGACTGCCTTGTTGAATAATTATAAGCCTCTGGACTAAAAGACAAATTTCTATAAATAATAAGAGGGGATTTTGTTATTATGACATTCTTAATAAAGATGATAATGACAAAAATCTAGTTTTTACATCTAACCAACCTAATGATTTGTGCATTTTAACCCTAGGGAGTCTAAGCCAATTTTTCCTGTTTATTTCCGCCTGTTTTTTTTTTTTTTTGTTAAATGCATGTATTTCTTCAACCCTTTGATGCAGAATAAAGTATTACACACCATTTTTTTCAGGACTACCAGTGCTACCATATATATATGGCTTCTGTCATATGTCACATGAATGTGCAAAAAGTTATATAACCCTGAAGACAAAGGAACAAATGAAGCGGAAATTAAATTTTACAGAAATATAGTAAAACCACACACAAAAACATAAATGCAATGGTCTTTTTCAACTGCATGTTTTATTTTTAGGTCTTGGGGATCAGGGGGAAAACAATTACAATTACACTCTACATTGTACAAATCAAAGATATTTACATATGTTAACAAATAAGTTGAGATGTTTTTCTCAAGAATAGCTCAACTGTGCCACATTTCAAAACAATTCCTTCAAAGTGTACTAGTGTTTTAGTGACATTTTAAAAAAGCAAAACTAATTGTTGTTAGTTATTTTACTGTAACAAATCAACTTTCTTGAGAGCGCATCCATCCTTCTCTGTGTGTCTGTAGTTCTCCATCCACAAGAAAGAAAGAGCAACTCTTGCTGCTTTATTCTGGACCAACTGCAACTTCCTTATATTACTCAATGAAGTGATGACTTGGCCCTCCTTGTCTGCATGTTTTAGGATTATTGTCGTGTTACAGTAGAATAACTGTGTCCTGTGTAAGAGAATGAGCCCTACACCAGGGGTCTCAAACTCAAATTACCTGGGGGCCGCTGGAGGCAGTATCAAAATGAACAAAAAAAGACACAAAATGACAGAAAAAAACAAACAAAATGACTTAAAAAAGACACAAAATTACCAAAAAAAGATACAAAATTACAAAAAAAAGACATAAAATGACCCAAAAAAGACACAAAATGACCAAAAAAGAAACAAAATGACAGAAAAAAACCTAAATTAATTAAAGAAGAAACAAAATGACCAAAAGAAGACACATTACTTAAAAAAGACACAAAATTACAAAAAAAAGCCCCAAATTACCCAAAAAGACACACAATTACCCAAAAAAGACACAAAATTACCCAAAAAAAGTAATTAAAGGGACCTTCCACACACAACATGGTAAAGTGCCATTCATATAAAACTCACATTAAACTTTCATATCAAGGTGGGGGCCTCAACATATCATCACGAGGGCCACAATTGGCCCGCGGGCGCGATTTTGAGACCCATGCCCTACACTGTCTACTCAAAAACTCAATAAAAACATTTTTACAGCTGAAATTCTCCTTTAACCTTATCGCCATTGTTCCATTTCAAACCCATTGTGTGTTGGAGTCAGAAACAATGACAACACATCACAGCTCTAATACTTTCTGACAACACTGCACCAGTGTTTTTTTATCTAGGGCAACACATTTACCTCAGATTTTGTCTATCTTTTGAAGAGGAATTTGATATGTAACGCTGAGATGCCGCTTCTCAGCTCCTAAACAGGCATTCAGTCATTGAAGTGGGAGAGTGTTTCTGGTCTATTCCGGATTGAGAGGTAAACCCACAGATGGAGTGATGTGCCCGGCAGTGAAGAGCAACAGAGCAAAGCGGAGTAATCTAAAACAGAGTGTAAATGTGTTGTATCCCACCTGCACTCCCTCTGTGCCTCTCTTTCTCCTGTTTATTACATTCCAAATGCATTATTCACAGGGCTAAAACTACGTTGAGGAGGAAAAACTGTCCAGCAGCAATCATATCTCAATCATGATTCATGCCATCTCTGCCTCTGCCAGCTTGTTTATTGCTCTCCTCATGATGGCACCAAGCCCTCTTGTGTCTTTACCGGTAATATCTTCCAAAGGAGCACTCACAAGGATGGATGAGGACTGACGGAGAGACATCAGCTACCCAGGACTCTCTCTCTCTTTCTCTTTCTCTCTTTCTCTCTCTTGCTCTTTATTTTTTTTCTCAGATGATATTAAAGTATCTCCAAAATAGATGCACTCTGCCTTTCAACCTACAGGCAATTATCTGGAGCGCTGTAATTGGCAGCAGAGAAAGAGGGGGGCGAGGGAGAATGAAATCAATATTCACATATGAGTTTCTCAGCGTATTTCAAAACACAGTTGACTGATGCAGAAATGCCCTCCATATATATACACACACAGCAGAGGTATGTACAAGGTTGGATTTAAAGGGATCTGCAGACTTCTTTATTTTTTTTGTTTTCTGCCTGTTTGATTTTTTCCCTTTTAGCTCCATAAAAATCTTTAAGCAGATGCCAAGGGCAGGCAAAGCACATAGTGGAAATGCTGAACAAAGCTTTTTCACCTGAGATACCTGAATAGATAAGCCGACTAATGAATGTTTTAAGATATCCAAGGATTGCTACAAAGACAGGTGAATATTATTCTGCCCTCACTGCTTCCCGACGCCGCTATGCAGATAGTTAACTCTCTGTTGAAGACATATAAAAGTAGATTCCTTCATGAACTTTATTTCCATGTGCCGTTAACAGACAGTGAGAACTGCAATGCAAAAATACATTTACATCAGTAATGCAGACATATTAAAATAAACCTAAATGTTAAATAAGCATTTACTACTATTATGCCTTCTTAATAAAATCTGTATCTGACAAATGAAGCTAAGAGGCTAGGCTAGAGTTAGCTGGCTAACACATCAACATGCTAACGAAATAGGGGGTCATCCCTATGTTCCCCGTTTTTCCCAAAAAGGGCCCTATGTTCCCCTGTAGCAATACATACTGGGGAACATAGTATAGATACATACTGCTCCCCGGTAGGCTTTTGCCTTATTTCAAGAATTTTAAGAAAAATATTCTACATACAGATAAAAATCTTTGCAGCTATATCAAGAAAAGTTGACTAGTTTTTAGTGTGACTTTGCTGGTTTCTATAATGCCTATCACATCATTATGTCAAGATGATGGCTCTAGCATTTACTGATTATTAATTCAAAAATATTTTTACACATATTGAGAAAATAGGTCATGTGTATTTCATTAGAATCAAGAAAAAGTCACTTATTAGTTAGAATACACTAATTCTAAGGTATTTGTGGCTTCATTGAGATTAGATATTTTTAGATTTTCTTGTTCTATTGGCAGATAATTTTGCTTTTTTTAAGCAAAATAAACATAATTTTTGTACTTTTTTTCTTGTTTTTAAGAGCTGACTTTTTGCAGTGTATGTGTCGTATGGGTAAAATTGACAAATGGTCCATTCTGTTGTTTAGGTGGAGATCTTGACCAGTGCATGAACATTTTTTTACTGTAGTCTTATCTCAAGTAAACACCTTCAGTTGCCATGTGTTTTTGTTTTAGCATGTTTTACTTGTTCTCTTCTGGTTTATTTTTTATTAAAACAATCAGAATGTGAACATTTTGACTGTTTCCTTCAGTTTAGTCAAGGCTCCAGACTGGTTGTGTATGAATGTTGTGCAGATTAAATATACACAAACATATAAAGAAAACAAAATGCATTGCATAATCTGATTAAAATGCAAAACCACAACCTCAGTGCAACATCTTTTCATTTCTGTGCAGCATGAATACTCTGAGGAACGTCCGGAGAGAGAAAGAGAGAGAGAGAGAGAGAGGAGCAGAGGGCACTGGTGGGTGAAGAAAATAAACATTTTAATGTCGGACTTACTGAAAGGCATTCAGATTTATTCTATAGTCTGTTCTGTAAGTTTGAAATTAGAAATCCCAGGGTTAGAGAAGTAAATCCACACAGAGTACTATAAAGCGTGCCCTTTAAACCAGCTAATGCCAGCTGCTTTCAACACAAGGACAGAGCTGTACATCCTGACATGTTTCACATAGAAATCAAGCATGAAAGACTGGAAACACGGAGGAACAGGTCAAAAGATTTAACTGCCTTATGTTTAAAGATGGAAAAAAAATCTGACGCTCATTATTGATTAATTCTCTTGCCCACGTCCAGAGCCAGCAGAGACTATGTTTACATGCACGCTCAGTATTTCTCTCTCAAGTATAATATTTATGAGCTGCTGCTGCATGTAAATGCCATATCCCATTTTCAATAACAGGCATAAGCTATAAATATCCCAACAATGACAACATCTTAAATGTTGTTTTGGAGTGACGGATCAGTCTGGATGTTAACAGCTGAGCATGAAGCATTTCTCTTCTTCTCTAATTATTGTTTTTGATGATGGCGATCCATTAAATTAGGCGGCTCAAACTTCTCAAGGTGGTGTGACTTTCTTAGTCCATTTAAGGTGGGAAAGCATTACCGCATTTCTACCATTAAAGCCGGGAAAGCGGATACGTCGTTTTGTAGTATTTGTAGTTTTTTCCACCTATTTCCACCTATCTTGGACAATGAAATGCATCAGAATACATGTGGGAGTGTGGCAATGCAACATGGGACTTTTCCAGAACTTTGAAATCATCACCAAAAAAAAGACACAAAATGACCAAAAAAGACACAAAATGACCAAAAAAAGAAACAAAATGACAAAAAAAAGACAAAAAATGACTAAAACCAAGTAACGAAATGACCAAAGACACAAAATCACCAAAAAGACAAAATGACTAAAAAAAGAAGCAAAATTACCGAAAAAGACACAAAATGTTCAAAAAAGACGCAAAATGCCTAAAAAAAGACACAAAATTACCAAAAAGACACAAAATGACTAAAAAAGACACAAAATGAGACAAAAAAGACAAAAAGACGCAAAAAGACACAAAATGACTAAAATAAAAGACACAAAATAACTAAAAAGACACAAAATGACCAAAAAAAGACACAAATAGACACAAAATGACCAAAAAAGACACATAATGACTAAAAAAGACACAAAAAGACCAAAAAAGACACATAATGACCATAAAAGACACAAAAAGACCAAAAAAGACACAAATTGACCAAAAAAGACACAAAAAGACCAAAAAAGACACAAAACGACCAAAAAAGACACACAATGACTAAAAAAAGACAAAATGAGAATACATGTGGGAGTGTGGCAATGCATCATGGGAATTTTCCAGAACTTATAAATCATGGTGGAAGACGACTATAGCGGAGGGAACTCAAATATAATAGCTATAAGCTCTCAGATACTTTTTGAATTTCATTTCTATCTGCTACAGAGGCTGAAAAATCTATTATTTAGTAGGAAGAGTTGACACTTCTTTTGAATTTTCAGAAAAACTTCAGGTTTTAGGGGCTGATTTTAAAATCACCCAGAGGTTTTACAGGCATTTTGTACAGGTTTTTTAGGCCTAAATGGGTTAAAGGAGGAGGCTCAAACTTCTCGAGGAGGTGTGACTTCTTTATTTATCTCCAACTCTTTCCATTTCCTGTTGACATCCATGTGGCCACAGCCTGATGACTCACTGAGGCTTTTGTTTGCTGCTTTGAATGGCCATGCTTTTCTTTTAAAGATGACTTTAAAGTTGACTCATCTTCTTCAAGTGTCTCTAACTACGTCAAAGGCTATTTAAACATGTTACGGAAAATGAAGACAAAATTGTCAAAATCTCTCCTCTATTCATTCCTTTTTGTTTCTTATTGTTTTCATTTTTTCCGGTATATATTTTTCTCATGCTTCCGATCTCCTCCCCTTATTTTTTATTCCCTGCCATCTATTTTTAACTCATTGTGTTGTTAGCTGAGTCTTGTTTCTGTCATTCTTCCACTAATTTGTTGTGTGTTTGAATGCTGTTTTATACATCTGCAGCATTGTTTTGTTTCCCTCCCGCTCCTGATTTCTATCTCACACATGCTGCATTTCCTGTTTCAGGCTTATTGTCTTGAAAATCCAGCTGCTAGCACAGCTGTGGGTTATTTTAACATTTTTTGGTGAATTTTCAGAGCCAGATTGCAGAGCATGTGAGAAAAAATAGCCAAGAATCGTAGCCAGAGCTACTTTTAATCAGCATCAAACTAGCTTATCTTGAAGTAAAACAAACTGTAGGAAGCAGTGTGTCTTTTTTGGGGTTATTTTACGTCTTTTGTTTCTTTTTTGGTCATTTTACTTCTTTTTGTGTCTTTTTTGTAACTTGTTTTGTGTCCTTTTGTGTCTTTTTGTGTCTTTTTTGGTCAATTTACACCTTTTGTGTCTTTTTTTGGTGTTGTTTTTGTGATTTTTTTGTGGGGTTTTTTGTGTTTTTCTGTCTTTTTTGGTCATTTTACGTCTTTTGTTTATTTTTTGGTCATTTTACATCTTTTGTGGTTTGTTTTGTCTTTTTTGTCTTTTTTTTTGTAATTTTGTGTCTTTTTACATCTTCCTTTGGTCACAAAATGACCAAAAAAGACAAAAAATGTACAAAAGAGATGAATTAAAGCTGCAAGCAGTGATGAACTGGCCCGAGCAGAGTGACCTGATGATTATTTGGTTCTTACCAAGATAAAAAAAACTTTAGATTTAGAAGTGTTAGATCATTGATCTTGTTTTAAGAGTTACTTTCTTATTTTAAGTGTTCAACATGCTTATTTCTAGATTTAATAATCTTAATTTAAAGAAATCTTGTCAAGGTATATTATCTGTCCATGCAGCAAGATCATTTCCCTCAGATTTACTGTTTTATCTGGTTTTTAGACACCTTTTTTGCAGTGCACCAACTTGTGTGTATTTAGTTCAGTATGTGTTCCAGTTCCTTTAAAATACCTCCTCAGACACCATTATCTGCCTCAGTGTAGTCGGGGTTCTTGGCTTCCTGCTGCCCTGAAGCTGGCCACCCATAGAAACCTCCTATTTCAGATAAAACCTTCTCTGGGTTATGAGTCAATATGTGTTATACTGTGTACAGGTAAAAGGCCGAGTACTCTCCCAGTCGATGATGCTACCTTGAGTGCAGCCAATGCAATCAGCGGCTGGGTTGGGATTGCTGAGTGATGATCCTGGAGCTGGAACTGTAGATAAATTGATCACTGTGAATAGCTTGGGGAAACTGTAGAAGCTATAAACCATATTTTACTGTACAATCGAACAGTGGGGATGAGCAGGGTAATGGTCCACTTTGATGCCTGTTTGCTCCAGACATCAAACTGGTCTGACTGGAGCAGTCGATGCAGAAACCCAACAGCTGTCTCTAAAGAAACACTTTGTTTGTTTGTTTGTTTTTATGAAACTTTCTCAAATTTCAATCCCACTTGTGGTTCTTATTGGTTTTCTTAAAAAGAGAGCAGCAGGCAATGTGCAAGCTAAGTTAGAAATACTAGACCTCCAGACATTTCTATACTTTTTATTGCATAGAGGAGCACTCCGATATTATACTCTTTTTTTTTTTTTGTACACAAAAATCTGCACTGCAAAAAGGTGTGTCTAAAAACCAGATAAAACAGTAAATCTGAGGGAAATGATCTTGCTGCATGGACAGATAATTTACTTTGACAAGATTTCTTGAATTAAGATTATTAAATCTAGAAATAAGCATGTTGAACACTTAAAATAAATAAGATAAGAAATTACCTCTTAAAACAAATCTTAAATAAATTATGTAACACTTGTAAATCTAAAGGTTTTTTTTAAGAAACAAATAATCATCAGGCCAGTTCATCGCTGCTGGCAGCTTTAATTTATCTCTTTTTACATTTTTTGTCTTTTTTGTGACCAAAAGAAGACACAAAAAAGACACAAAAAGACCAAAAACAGACATAAAAAGACGCAAAAAGACGTAAAATGACAAAAAAGCAAAAAAAAAAGTAAAATGACCAAAAAAAGACATATAAAGACAAAGAAACACAGAAAAAAACTCCAAAAAAGACACAAAAGATGTAAATTCACCAAAAAAAGACACAAAAAGACATAAAAAGACGTAAAATTACTAAAAAAGAAACAAAAGATGTAAAATGACCAAAAAAGACATAAAAAGACAACAAAAAAACCACACGAAAAAACAACAAAAAAAGACACAAAAAGTTGTTTTTTTTAATCTTGGTAAGAACCAAATAATCATCAGGTCACTCTGCTCGGGCCAGTTCATCACTGCTGGCAGCTTTAATTTATCTGGTTTTAAGAGTTAATTTCTTATTTTAAGTGTTCAACATGCTTATTTCTAGATTTAACAATCTTAATTTAAGAAATCTTGTCAAGGTAAATTATCTGTCCATGCAGCAAGATCATTTCCCTCAGATTTAGTGTTTTTATCTGTTTTTTAGACTAAACACCTTTTTTGCAGTGTACACAAAAATCTTCTTTTTTTATTTAATAAATAAATGTTTACCATTCACTTTTTGACTAGGGTGTTGGACAAATTTGGAAAACTCGAGGCAAGAAACCGTATTTGTCAGTTCATAACATGGGAACTTTACTTGTGAATGAAGTGATTTTATGTTAATTCTTGCTGCATGTGAAGGTCAACATTTTTCTACAACAAAGGAATATTTCAAACAAAATCCAAGACAAGGCTATCGAGAAATACAAAAGAGGAAAAAGGATACGAGGAAAGTTTCAAGGCAGGGAGTATTTCTTGGATATGGTCATCATAAAAACTTTCAGACGATATTGAATAAGTGTATGTGTGTCTGCAGCAGCAGAGTCGGCTGAGAGGAGTTCATAAAGAGAGTGTTGGCCGAGTGAGTCACAAGTCAGTGCCTCATGGCTGCTAAAAGAAACTCATGTGACATTTGTGAGAGTGTTTGCCAGACGGCACGTGGGAGAGACTGAATCTCCATCCCTCATATAATAAGACAGTATGAAATATTCAACACCTCTCACCTAATGCAACACAATATTTTGAGTACAAAAGAGCAAGGACTGTTTTTGAAAGTGGAAATGTATCGTCTGTGTATTCCCTTGATATTTCCACATGCAGTCACAGAACAGCAGAGTGAATATAAAGTAGTGTTTACAGACGCTGTTTAGGATACAGCTTCATCCTGCTGTCTGGACCGCTTCTATACCTTAAATACTAAAATAAGACTTCACAGTCGGCTACTTACAGGGACAGAGAGAAGGAGGATTAAATGACCTGGGAACACTTTCCAATAGTAGCGTAGGGGTGAGCCGTATTGTATCGTTCACCATTATAGTAGGAGTGAGCATTCAGGATTTATTGTAGATATCAGAAACAGATACAGATGCCTAAGGTGACAGATAATTCCAATGATCAGAACAACTCTGAGGAGACAACGCCTTGTGTTTCTCTTTTTAGTTTGCAGGTTCGTGCGTCATTATTTCTGTGTAACCAAAGTTCAATGTCCTGTAATTTCCTGTTATGTTCCTGTTTTGATATAAGAGCACACTTGGGAGGTCAGATTCCTATTCTAATGTCATCGTATCAACCAGAGCATCCGCTTCGGATATGCTAAGCTGACTTGTCTAATGAGTTTTTCCTTTCCCATGAAAATTTAAATACTACCTGTTGTCATGTCATGCATTAATTTCTTATGTTATATTTACATTTTCAACAGATTTACACCACAAGGTGACGTTTGGTTTTCGCCATCGATAACTGTGCATAACGTCAGCAGCTGAAAGCAGCATGGCTAACTATGCACAGAGCCTCCACTGATCATAAACATAGTGATGGTGAATTAAAGGCATCAGAGTCCGGTGCTTGTTGTAAACAAACAGAGATCGCTAAGTGAACACCTCCTGCAGCAGCAGCACATACACACTGTACTGCTACAGAGCTAACTGTTAGCCTGTTAGCACATACACACTGTACTGCTACAGAGCTAACTGTTAGCCTGTTAGCACATACACACTGTACTGCTACAGAGCTAACTGTTAGCATGTTAGCACATACACACTGTACTGCTACAGAGCTAACTGTTAGCATGTTAGCACATACACACTGTACTGCTACAGAGCTAACTGTTAGCCTGTTAGCACATACACACTGTACTGCTACAGAGCTAACTGTTAGCATGTTAGCACATACACACTGTACTGCTACAGAGCTAACTGTTAGCCTGTTAGCACATACACACTGTACTGCTACAGAGCTAACTGTTAGCATGTTAGCACATACACACTGTACTGCTACAGAGCTAACTGTTAGCCTGTTAGCACATACACACTGTACTGCTACAGAGCTAACTGTAGCTAACTGCCGCTAACGGCAGCTCTTCCTAACAGCTCCTTAAGAAGAGTAAGAAGGAGTTGCTGGATTTGTCTCCAGTTGTTTTCTTGAAAAATTGTCGCTAAGGGGGTCTGAAAGTCACTAAATTTAGCAACAAAGTCGCTAAGATGGGAACACTGCTTCACCGGCTTTTACAAATGGCGTGTGTTTCTGACATCCCGCTTAGCCTTAACCAGGCTGTTTTCAGGGGAGAAAAAAGACCCTGCTCTTCAACAGGGACAAAAAAAATATCCAGACAGAAGCCGGCCCCGGACTGCTCGTATTCAAATTAGGGGCGTTTAGGCGAGTGAGACCCTCCTCATTCCAGGTATTGGACTGTAGTGGAAACAGCCCTAATAACTAATACTACTTCAGCAAGATGGGGATGGAGGACAGTCTAAAAATTAATTATGAATTTAATATTTTGTTACCTTATATTGATGTTTCTGAGGTGAGACTAGTCTGCAATTTTGAGATTTTTAATTTTCAAAATCTGTCTTCGATAACTTCAGAAAACATCCCACATACAACACTTTTGTCTGTTTGTGCTGGTGGATTTCTTTGCCTGACTGATTACATTTGCATATTAAACATGCATATAATTTCACAGATACATATATTCAGAGGCTGTTTTCTCATAAAATTACTTTTTTCTTTTCATATACTCTGAGCCAGAAATTTCTACTTTCTTTCCAATCGATATTCTGAAGGTTTCTCAAAAGGGGGTTTGTTCATATTTTATTGATAGCCTGATTTTTTATAACTTTTCATAACTAAAAAAACATGTCAAACATTGATTTTTGTTTTGGCAGATGATGGTATTTTCTGATTTATGGGGGGATTTTAAAGAGATATACCAAATTCCCTTTTATAAAAACCTCTGACTCCAATATATCAATAAAATGAATAAGAATTCTGCTCAATCCAAGGTTCAGATTCCTGCTAGAAATCTGTTCACATTAGAAAATATTTCATAAGATAAATTTTTGTAGTGAAACACAAAATGTCAGAAACTTGATGTCTAAATGTAAGTAATGAACTGGGAAAGTTTAATGATGATCTCTTATTAATTAAACATTTAACCCTTTCCCCTGTAGCGTCTCCGCTTTTAATGTGAAAGGTGTGCTTCCTGTCATGCTGATCAGTCTCTGTCCTTGGTGCTGAACCTCTGCAGACATCATGCACAGCTCCATCATACAGTACACTGCTATAAACAGTATTCATACACTTTGATGTTTCACCCTTTTGTTGCTTTTACACATGGAATAATACATAATTTGGCTTTTTTGACAATCATTTTTTTGATGAAAAAACACTCCAATTTGTGAGGATTGTCCACCTCTAGGCAGATTTAACCCATTTAGGCCTAAAACGGCTGGAGAAAATGCCTGTAAAACCTCTGGGCAATTTTAAAATAAGCGCATAAAACCTGAAGTTTTTCTGTAAATTTGGTTTTAATGGTAGAAATGTGGTAATAATGCTTTCCCGCCTTAAATGGGTTAAAGGGGATGAATATTTATTTATTTTACATTATCTATTTTTAATAAATTGAAATTATTTTTTCCAAATATGTTTTCAGTTTGATATAAAAATATTTCGTACAAAAAAAGACATAAAATGGCCACAAAAAAGACACAAAAATACCAAAAAAAGACTTAAAATGACAACAAAAAACAACGTAAAATTCCTGAAGACTTCTCTCCATTTTCTCTCTTTCTGTTATCATGTCCATCTATATATAAAAGACATAAAATGACAAAAAAAAGACACAAAATGACCAAAAAAACATACAATGACCAAAAAAAAAGATATAAAATGACTAAAAAAGACAAAATTGACCACAAAAGGACACAAAATAACCAAAGAATAAAAGTAAAATCCCTGAAGACTTCTCTTCATTTTCTCTCTTTCTTTTATCAAGTCCATCTATATGACTCAATAATTGGTTCGGGGCTGTTTGACTTGAACTACTGGAAATGGACTTTTCATCATATTCTAATTTATTGAGATCCTGTATGTTATCTCTCTATTTCCAATATCATATATATATATATATATATATATATATATATATATATATATCATTTTTCACTTGTCAACATAGTTGAGTTTATTTTCTGTATTTCAAAGCAGATGTCAGGTCACTGTCACTTTTAATTACAACAGCTGCTCCGTGTTTCCTCTTCTTGCACATTCTAAAACAAAAAAGAGGAAGTAAAAAAGAAAGGAGAGCTAAATGAAGAAAGAGAGACTCTCCCCTGCTGCTCGTTGGTTCTCATGTCTCCCCTGGTCCGGGAGGAGCTCTGTCACATTTATGCCTAAGAAGACAAGTGCTCCCGCAGCTCCCTCTCCTGGGTTTTCAACCCCATCCCTCCCTTTGAAGATCTCCTTTTTTTCTGCAGCATCTGCTTTTTTCTTCTTCTTTTTCCCCTCCTTCCCCCAGCCCTCTGCTACACTGCCTCCCTTCCTCTTTTCACACTTTGATTGCATGTATCTCTCATCGGAGTCCTCTGGCTAATTGCATCATTCTAATGGTCTTTTTTTCATGATCATACTCTGTGGTAAGTTGACGTTTCATGCGGCTTATTAATTAGAATTAGCGAGAATAGGACAAGGGGGAAAAAGTGAAGAGGAAAAAAAAGTGCTGATCAGGAGTTTGAGTGTAGAAATTGCGATTGTCTTGGTTTGAGGATATTGGGACCGCGAGGGGATCAGGAAATGAGGCTCACATCCAGAAAGTTTACATCATTCCTGGCGTAGCCGCGTTTCATTTTAATCCCATAACATTCCCAGTATAAATAAGCATCATTCTGAGCTCATCACCAGTAAACAGCCCAGTGGAGTGATGTCTATTGACACAATATCAGACATTATCAGCAGCAACAGGACTTGGCCTGCTGGGAGAGAGTAGGTGTCTCCATCCTCATCTCCTCCTGGCACACACACACACACACTGTAAAAAAAAAAAAAAAAAATGTTTTGATGGTAAAAACCAGCAGCTGTGGTGGCCAGAACTTTACCATAATAAATATGATGCAACTTTTCAAAAATATTACGGTAAAATGATATTAGCACTGTTGATTTCATGTTTAAGATTGACATTTTATTCCATATTTTACTGTAAAAAATGAGAATTTTTTACATCAAAAGAAATGCTGTTCTGCCATATAACTGACAAAAAAAGACTTTGTAAATGAAAACGCATAAATTAAAGATTTTACCATTACATATTACAGAATATTTCTGTTAGAGATATGGTCTTTAGTACATTTAACAGTGGGAAAAAGTATTTTTACAAAAAATAAATGCAAAAATTATGTCTTGTATATATATTTCAGTATATTTTTTGCTATCAACACGGTGCCAATGAATTTTACAGTGGAGTAATGTATATATATATATATATATATTTTTGGCTGATATATACATTTACCATTAAGTGCACATTTAAATAAAAAAATCTCTATTATTAGGAAAATAGCCAAGAAATAAAAAAAAGATGACAATAAAAATATTTTGGAAAAAAATAAAATAATATATATATATATGTATACATATATATATATATATATATATATATATATATTTTTTTTTTTTTTTTTTTATTTTTTTTAATATATGTATATATATATATAGATATAGATATAGATATAGATATCGCCCTGCCCTATTTTCCATCACAAGTTAATGCCCAACCCTAATCCTAACAGAAACCTCAAACAAGCCTTTAAAGAAGTGAGGACCGGCCAAAATGTCCTCATTGCAAAAATGTCCTCACTCTGTTGGTTAAAAACGTGGTCCGGTCCCCACTATGTAGGAAGTACAAGAATACACACACACACACACACACACACACACACTCAGTGGTGGCAGTGAGGATGTTGGAAGTCTCCTCCTTTTGCTCGAGGGCTTACCTCTCTCTCTCTCTCTCCCTCTCCCTCTCTCTCTCTCTCTCTCTCTCTCTCCCTCTCCCTCTCTCTCTCTCTCTCTCTCTCTCTCTCTCTCTCTCTCTCTCTCCGTCACTGGGAGATGCTGCTGCCACGTCAGTGCAATTTAACAGTTCTTTGATCCATGTCCTGAGAGTGAATGGCAACAAATTAAGCAAATGATTTGAACCACCCACGGGCCCGAGGCTCAGAGAGAGGTGGAGGGAGGAGGCTCCAGTTGTTAAAGGAGGGTCGAGTGTGACTGCCAGAGCCGTGAAGGAGGCAGTAAATAAATACATAAATAAATAAATAAATAAGTGAATACTGTATGTAAATGTATGAGATAACCAAGGAATGACCTGAATCACAAAATGAGACATAAAGTGAGCAAAAAATACATAAAATGACTCAAGAAAGACCCAAATTGACCCCAAAAAAACACAAAATGACCAAAAAAGACATAAAATGAGCAAAATTGACATACAATTACCCAAAAAAGACACAAATTAACCACAAAAAGACATACAATGACCAAAAAAAGAAACAAATTGACCACAAAAAGACACAAATTGACCACAAAAGACACAAATTGACCACAAAATGACCAAAAAAGACATAAAATGACCACAAAAGGACACAAAATGACCCAAAAAAGACACAAATTGACCAAAAAAAAGACATAAAATGAGTGTGACTGCCAGAGCCGTGACGGATGCAGTAAATAAATACATAAATAAGTAAATACTGTATATAAATGTTTGAGATAACCGAGGAATGACCTGAATCACAAAATGAGCAAAAAAAGACACAAAGTGAGCAAAAAAGACATAAAATTACTCAAAAAAGACACGAATTGACCACAAAAGACAGAAATTGACCACAAAAAGACACAAAATGACCAAAAAAGACACAAATTGACCACAAAAAGACACAAATTGACCACAAAATTACCACAAAATGACCAAAAAAGACACAACATGACCAAAAAAGACACAAATTGACCACAAAGACACAAAATGACCAAAAAAGACACAAATTGATCACAAAAAGACACAAATTGACCACAAAGACACAAAATGACCAAAAAAGACACAAATTGATCACAAAAAGACACAAAATGACCAAAAAGGCACAAATTGACCAAATAAGACACAAATTGACCAAAACAGATACAAATTGACCACAAAAAGACATAAAAAGACCAAAAAATACACAAATTGACCACAAAAGGACACAAAATGACCAAAAAAGGCACAAATTGACCAAAAAAGACACGAATTGACCACAAAAAGACAAATTGACCACAAAAAGACATAAAAATGACCAAAAAAGACACAAATTGACCACAAAAGGACACAAAATGACCAAAAAAGATATAAAATGAGCAAAAAAGACATAAAATGACCACAAAAGGACACAAAATGACCACAAAAAGACACACATTGACCAAAAAAAAAGACATAAAATGAGTTTGACTGCCAGAGCTGTGAAGGAGGCAGTAAATAAATACATAAATAAATAAATACTGTATATAAATTTCTGGGATAACCGAGGAATGACCTGAATCAGGGAGATGTGTTCTACCTCTTCTCAGCCTGCTCCACTAGTTAGTCAGAGGGCTGGTACACTGTAAAAAAAAACAAACAAACTGTGTTTTCACAGTAAACGTGGTTGCAGCTGTGGTTGCCAGAACTTTACCGAAATAAATCCGGTGTAGGTCCCAGATCGGCTCGGGTCCTTCGTCTGCTGCTGATGACGTCACAAAACGCTTCTACAGCAAGGCGACTTGGACAAACTAAGTAACTAAATAGTAGATAGATAGATAGATAGACGGATAGGTGTGTGTGTGTGTGTGTGTGAATGGGTGAATAAGAGGAAGTTCATTAAGCGCTTTAACTGTTATGAATGGAGTTAATAAGACGATATCAGAAAATACTAAATTTGTAGAAATGGTTAAAAACCAAAGATATCCTATTTTTTGCTTCTGGCTCACTTTATTCAATCCTTTAGAGCAGAAAATGGAGAAAGGCACCGTCAACATCCCGGCAGGACGGCAATAACAATATATCAAACAGCAGAGAGACATCAGGGAGTAAATACCAAACATTGTTTGGCTCAGGCAATGAAAAGGAAAAGGGAAAGAGACAGGAATTCCTTTCACACCCAATTGATTTGCTCCTAAAGATAAGATGATGTTGTTTTTTGATACTGTTCACAGAAAAAAAAACCTACATTCAGTTTTCTGCCACAGCCAAAGTAAACAGCTCTCACTGTAAAAAATGTCTGACCAGCTATTTGAAATAAAATGACCAAAAAAAGACACAAATTGACCACAAAAAGACACAAATTTACCAAAAAAGACACAAATTGACCACAAAAAGACACAAAATGGCCAAAAAAGACACAAAATGACCACAAAAAGACACAAAATGACCACAAATTGACCAAAAAGACACAAATTGACCACAAAATGACAAAAAAAAAGACACAAATTGACCACAAAAAGACACAAATTGATCACAAAAAGACACAAATTGACCAAAAAAGACACAAAATGACCAAAAGGAAAAGAGACAGGAATTCCTTTCACACCCAATTGATTTGCTCCTAAAGATAAGACGTAGTGGTGATGTTGTTTTCTGATACTGTTCACAAAAAAAAGAAAACCTACATTCAGTTTTCTGCCACAGCCAAAGTAAACAGCTCTCACTATAAAAAATTTATAAAAAAAGATTTCACGGTGACCAGCTATTTGAAATATATCACTAGCAGGTCTTTTTTTATTGTACAATCAACACAAGCAGATCAGCATTTGTTCATAAAAGGAAGTTTTTTGTGTTTTTAGGTTTGGGTGAACTGTACAAAGGCGAATAAGAAACCATAATTGACTGATTCTTAACACTGAACCTAGTTATTTTGCTGGACTGGAACTGGTTCACAGTTGGTTCAGCCTGTGAACCGTTTCAGAACCTGTTTGCTTTTCCGCGTTGCTACGTCACTGTATCCGTCTGGAAACGTCTCCACTCTCTGCCATATAATATAATATAATATAATATAATATAATATAATATAATAAAATAATAACAACAGCGTCAGACTTCATCGTCTCTTTATAAATGTTGCTCCTGCCTTGCTCGTCTCATACTGAACGTAAGATGCTAACGATTGACCTTGTTGTAAGCTAACGCTAGCCCGCTAACGATAACCTGCTGATGCTAGCCTCTATCAACTACATTGCAGGTAAACAAATAAAATAAAATGAATTATCATGATAACCAAATGAAACCAGCGTCCCTACACTGCAAAAACTAAAATCTAAGTAAGATTAAATATCTCAGATCAAGGGGATATCTGCTTATTTTTGTCTGGTGAGATAGTTCTTCTTCGTCAGCAGTTTTTATTTTAGACTGTTTCACTTGTTTGATATAAAGATTCCACGGCTTTTGCCTTATTTCAAGAATTTTAAGAAAGATATTCTACATCCAGATAAAAATCTTTGTAGCTGTCTGAAGAAAAGTTGACTAGTTTTTAGTGTGACTTTGCTGGTTTCTATCAATATAATGCCTATCATATCATTATGTCAAGATGATGGCTCTAGCATTTACTGATTATTAATTCAAGAATATTTTTCAACATATTGAGAAAATAGGTCACGTGTATTTCATTAGAATCAAGAAAAATCCACTTATTATTAGTTAGAATACACTAATTCTAAGGTATTTGTGGCTTCGTTGAGATTTGATATCATTTATTTGTTTTGGAAAGTCTTGACAAGACACATTTTCTTGCTTCATTGGCAGATAATTTTGCTATTCTTAAGCAAAATAAACATCATTTTTGTACTTTTTTTCTTGTTTTTAAGAGCTGACTTTTTGCAGCGCATGTTTGCTTTTTTCTTAGCTCTGCTAAGCTTTGCATCGGTCAGTTGGTTTGTTTTTCTCACTATTATCCTTGTTCCATGTTTAGTGTTTAGTGTAGAGCCCAGCTGGAATATCTCATCTTGTGGTTATATTTAGACCTATATTTAGTCCTCTCTCTGCAGTTATTTGCCTTATGCTTATTTCATCCCTTTCCAAATGATCTACCTCTCATAAATGAACTTAATATGCAGTTTTCATCTGATGCAGCATCAATCAATTAGTGTTCTGGTAAAGGGGGACTTTTCCCTGCTCCGAGTTTCTTGATCTGGGAATGTTCTTATTTATTTTTCTCATTTCCCTGCTATGTAGGAACACCTTCAAGAGAGGAAAAAAAGCAAAGTGAGTTTGACAGAAATCCCCTGCTCCCCATCAGCTGAGGTCAAAGATGGTCTTCCCAGTGTAAGTGCAGACAAATTGTCATTTCAGAGCAGCTTTTCCTTCATCTCCTGCCTCCATACATGCCATCTGCTGACAGAAATTGTGCTGCAACAGTTGCAAACTTCTTATATTGCTTGTAACTTCTCCTTCGCCGGGTAAAATAATGAAGGTGATGTAAATCCAAGCCAATTTTTTTATCGACCAAAAATCTTTCTTTCCAAAGGAGCCCGAGTGCGCCCTGCGAGATGTCAATCATTCGCTGCCATTACCTCTCTACTCCTGAAATAACTGTGCTCCATAATATTCACCATCCAGCCGTCATGATTATGTCGCTCTCAGCGCTCAAACCTGGGAGAGCCTCCTGCACCCATCCCTCTACTCACTCATCAGAATTTAAGTTGGATAAGTTGTCCTCATCCTCAGTGTCCTCTGCTCAGTTTCCTCCAAGTTAACAGGAGGGAACTGGGCAGACTGGAGCCCTGGCTTCTCTATTCATAGTGTAATTTCACAGCTCATTATAGTCCAAGGCCCGCTCCCTTCAGATGGTGTCAGCAGTGGTTCTAGTTATGCATTACCTGGCAGATCTGGGTCATACGCTATTTGCAAATCATTCTTGGCTCTTCTCTGCCCGTCCGTCCAAATGTTAAGACAATCGTAGGCAAATATTTGAAACTTCCCTGCACTGCAAAAACCAATTGACGAAAATAAATAACTAGAATTAGGCAAATACATGCTCGAAACAAGTCAAATTATCTGCCAGTGCATTAAGTAAGTGATTCTTTGTAGGAATTCTTTAAATAAGTAAAAATATCTAGACACTGGAAAAACCAATGATAGCTTGAAATAAGTCCAAATATAATTATTTTGAGCAATAGTGGCTTGAAAAGCCCGAATGTAGTAACGTAAAAAAAAACATAGTAAACTAAAAAAACTAAAACTCTCAACTGGAGCCAATATTTTAGGTAAAAACTCACAATGTCAATCCTAAAAACAAGTCTTTAAACAATAAGATAATTAAATAAGCACATGAAGCTATGGTCAGTAGGTAAATTATACTCAAAACAAGATAATTAAGATACTATTGCTAGACAAAGAAGAAAATACTTGGGAGGCTTCATTTTTTTTGCAGTATAGTTAATTTATTGTGTTTTTGCTGCCACCCATTTGTGGCTTGAAAAGCCCAACTGTACTAAGGTAAACTAAAAGAAACTAAAACTCTCAACTGAAGCCAATATTTTAGGTAAAAACTCGCCATATTCAACAGTTGAATAGCTTAACTCTATGGAGTCTTAAAGGGCTATTTTGTCCATTTTTGAATCCTTTTCATGTCTTTTCGTGTCTTTGTAAGTCATTTTGTCTTTTTTTGGTCATTTGTGTCTTTTTTAATGTCTTTTTTGGTCTTTTTGTGTCTTTTTTAGAGATTGTGTATCTTATGCGTTTTTTTTTTCATTCTGTCTTCTCATTTTGTGTCTTTTTTTGGTAATTTTATGTATTTTTTGTGTCTTTTTTTTTGGTCATTTTGTGTCTTTTTTAGTCCTTTAGTCCAACATAAAATGTGATTTTGAATTTTATTTTTTACTTTCAAAACACTATCATGCTCAATAAAGAATTTTAAATGTTGCAAATGTGAACAACGGTGTCAAATCTAACATATAAGAGGGTTACATCCATACCAAATATATTTGAGCTTGTCTCCAGTTTTACTTGGTATATCATCATCAAACTGAAACTGGCCTCATGGAGTTTACAGCCAGAACTTTAGAGGTAAATTTACAGTAGGGCTCCACGCTGCTTTGTTTTCTAGTCTGGATGGAGTCAACAAGTCTGGATTTGGTGATTTTGGACACTCCACAGGGTTAAAAAAGCATGAAAAAACTCACAATGTGAAAAAAAGAAGTCTTTAAACAATAAGTTAATTAAATAAGCACATAAAGCTATGGTCAGTAGGTAAATTATACTCAAAAAAATATAATTAAGATACTATTGCTAGATAGAAAAAGAAAATACTTGGTAGGCTTCATGTGTTTTGCAGTGCAGTTAATTTATTGTGATTTTGCTGCCACCCATCTGGAATAAAACCAACAATGATCCATGAATATTCCATGAAACAAGGTGTTTGATATGGACGCTGGCGTTCCCCGTCTATTGAACTGCAGCGGAGCTTTTTTGTTTTTGTCTGAAAGTAAATCAGACAGTCCACAATGGTAAACTAATTAATGCTTAATGCCTCACATTATTGTAATGAGCCTTAATGAAGCATTTTCCCAGAGCCATTAAGATAAAGATTGTAATGGATTCAGCACACAGGTGTGCTAACATTTATCTTCAAATCAATGGATTCCCACTGCCGGAGCTGTAATTAGACTGCCAGACTCTGATAAGGGTCACGCCAAACTTGTGTTGTGTGTACTCAGCAAACGCCCGTTTCTGTGTGTGTGTGTACATGTGTGTGTGTGTGCATAACTGTACATCACTGCTGCCTCAGCTGAACCAGCAGCAGCAGAGGTGGCTTTGCAACAGGCTTGTTATAAATTATCCGATTAACCTTGCGAGGCTCTAGTTTCTGCTCAAGGTGCTTTTATTGCTTTATTAGGCTGCGTAGCGATGAGCGAGGCACAACGTGTACGCAGATGTAATTTGGCGAGGTGATCGGAGGTCTGATGCTGGAGTTATATACTGTAAGACAAGCGCCTTCTTTTTCTTTTTTTTTCCTGTTCTGTGCTTCAGGAAAGAAACCTACGAATGAGTAATGAAAGGCTGATTGATCTATTGATCTGCTGCATGGAGCTTCCAGTGAACACGTGGCTGCCTCGTGTCAGGATTTTGCTAATGGGCTCTTTTACTTTTACAGACAAACTCTTGAGAAAGACACGGGTCAGAGATCAGTGTTCGGGGAAAAGTACTGCAAATATTTTATACATTTTGCTACTGTAATTACCCACGCTGCATTTGACAGTGAACCCTATTAAAGATAAACTTTTACAGCTTGATCCTTTTCAGAATATACACTGCAAAAAAAGCCAACTTGTATTTTTGGCCTAAAACAGTGATTTAAATTGGTAAAACTTGGAAATATAAATTGACAATGACATTTAGGGCAATAATGTATGTTAGCACAACAAAGGAAGCCAGTTGTCTGCTCAAAAACAAGTTGGTGAGTTGTTGTTACTTATATCTTTAAGTTGGGGTTCACAACAAGGGACAATAGTTCTGCTAACTCTTATTTCTTTGTTGTGAAATGCGGAAAAAGCGGTCAAATTCTGTCATTAGCGAAAGCTAGCGGCTAACCGATGCTAGCGGCTAACTGATGCTAGCGGCGCTGCTTGTTACAGCTACAAGAGTAGCCATTAGCGTATCAATGCTAACTCAAAATGGTGGTCGCAACATTAGCTGACATTTCATAGCGGCGTTTCAATCGTGCCAATTCAGCACATTGCAGAAGTTAGCAGAAGTAAGGATTAAAAGTTATTACAATGTAAAATTATAAATTCAAAAATCTGAATTCAGAGTTGAGCAAACTCAAAAACAAAACTTTAAATATTTAGTTTAATTGTCCAACGTAAAATGTTTATGAAAGTTTGTTGCCTTGAAATTTTTAGTTCACCCAACTTTTCTTTTTTTTTGCAGTGTACTGGAGAGTAGAATATTTGTGTACATTTTTAAAACTCAGAGAAGATCAGAGGAGTATGTTTATTGGCCATTCCAGTAAAAAAAAGAGGAGAAGAAAAAGATGTTGCCAAATCTTTCTGTTGGAAGCACACTGCGGCTTCTTTCTTGAAATGATAAGATGGAAGATTTCTGGCAGGTTTGATCTTCAAGAGGCCATTTACTTGATAGCAAACAGCTGATAGAAATGCCAGACACAGAAACGTGGCCCCACATTAGCTTGGCTATAATATCATAATAACAGTGCCAATCTTCCTGTCAGGAAAATGACACAAACTAAGAAATCCAAATAAATAAAACATGCCAGTCAGGTGGAAGTAAACACATTCAAAATAGACACACAAGGTAACTGGGAAAAGAATCCTTGGAGGTCTAAGAGATTCTCGTGGCTAATAATGGTGAGCTTTCATCTGAAGCAGCAAAAGGCACACTTCGTTTTTAATGTTGGGATGTCACGATTAATCACGGTATTATTATTTATTCCTAAATACCAACAATTTCCGTTAATATGCTGGAACCACGTTGGAACATCACCACAACACGCCCAGAACTAAAATAAAGTTACACAACAACACTGCAAAAAACGTGTTTAAAAACCAGATAAAACAGTAAATCTGAGGGAAATGGACAGATCATTTACCTTGACAAGATTTCTTAAATTAAGATTATTAAATCTAGAAATAAGCATGTTGAACACTTAAAATAAGAAATTAACTCTTAAAACAAGATACATGATCTAACACTTCTAAATCTAGAGTCAGGTCACTCTGCTCGAGCCAGTTCATCGCTGCTGGCAGCTTTAATTTATCTTATTTTAAGTGTTCAACATGCTTATTTCTTTATTTAATAATCTTAATTTAATAAATCTTGTCAAGGTAAATTATCTGTCCATGCAGCAAGATCATTTCCCTCAGATTTACTGTTTTATCTGGTTTTTAGACTAAACACCTTTTTTGCAGTGAACATGTTCTGACATAAAAAAAAAATATTGTTTCATTGAAAATAATGTAGCAGAAGCTTGTGACGGTCTGTATTTCTTTTTCTTCTTCTTCTTCTTCTTCTTCTTCTTTTAAAAAGTATTATTTGGGAGGTCCCACAGAACAGATCACTGGCTACCGGGACTAACCGCTAAACAGATTTTTCCTCTCTGCAATAAAGACCCTGAACGCCTCACGTTAATCCTTCAGCTCACTCAGCACCTGCTGCTCCGACACAAACTCACACTTCCCTCTCACTAATTCAGGCTGTGGTGTTGTCTGACATGTTAAATATATGATATTATACTATAGTATACTAAATATCTGTTGTTTTAGCCAAGAACCCCTTTACAAGATAGAGAATATATCAGGGACTCCTTCATCTATGTCCTTCTGCACTGCAAAAATCAACTGACAAAAAATAAGAAATGATTAACTACAATTGAGCAAATACATGCTTGAAACAGGTAAACGTATCTGCCAGTGCAGAAAGTACATTTTTCTTTGTAATAATTCTTTAAGTAAGTAAAAAAAATCTCGACACTGGAAAACCAATGATGTCTTAAAATAAATCAAAAAATACCTTTTTTGAGCAATTGTGGCTTGAAAAGCCACAATTGTAGTAACATTAAAATAAGCCAAATACTTGAAACTAGCACGTTTTTTCCTCATTTCAGTATCTGTGGGTAGATACTGGAGGTATAAAAAGCTTTTGAAATATCATTTAAACTCCATGCAACTAAAACTCTCAACTGGAGCCAATATTTTAGGTAAAAACTCACCATATTCAACAGCTGAATAGACTGAAAAGTTTGAAAAAGCTCACAATGTCAATCCTAAAAACAAGTCTTTACACAAGACTGAAATCCCTGTGAAGAGGTTACTCACTCATTTTAGTTACAAAAAGACCCATGTTGTTAAAATAAGCACATAAAGTTATGGTCAGTAGGTGAATTATTCTCAAAACAAGATAATTATGATACTATTGCTAGATATAAGAAGATAATACTTGGTAAGCTTCATGTGTTTTGCAGTGTGGAATAATTTGACGTACCCTATTATTCATTTTTTACACTTCTATAGTTTGTTATATAAAAGAACAACACAAGAGCAATGCATTGAATATAAATATTAGTCATGTATTTTGCACCATCTCAACATAGAACAAACAATACAGGCAACATTAATCTAATCAACACCTGTACCATCACAAATTAACAGGTATATGAAGCGAAAAGGAGATGTTTTTAATTGCAAGAGAAGTGTAAACTGAAGTGTTTGACACTTCGTACATAAGCTAATTAAAACTGATTCTGATTACAGTGTACTATTTCAATTATAAATAATTAATAAAAATTGTTTTCTATAAACAGAGTTACACAGACTTTCCCACTTTGAGAATCATTGTTATTCATAACAATATGAATATATTGTGATATGTGTGGCAGATTTATTGCATTTTTGTGGGCGTTAAAGTGTATATTTAGCCGCTCACTGTGGCTTTGTGATGTTGTTGGCATCCAAACACGACTGGTAGGACACATGCTGCACAATTAATTGAATTTTAATTGTGATAACGATTTTGACAGCCACGATTAAATTAACCTGATCGTTGGCGATATTTTCCTTTTAAAATGCGTCACTCCTGCATATCTAATCAACACTTTCTACACCAGTAGTCCACCAACCACCAGGGGGCGGGGCCGTTTTTCTCCTAAAAAAAGCCTGGTTGCTGATTGGATAGAACGCTAAGCAGGATGTGACGTAGTACTCGATGCCACAACAACACGCGGCATTTGTAAAAGCCGGACGAAGCAGTTGAAATTTTATATCGAGACTTTAGAGTTGATGTCAAATAAAAAATGTGTACGCACTTTCATACACTTTAAAAACTTAACCTTACCTTACTTAACCTTAACCTTAAAACTTAAACTTTACCTTAACTTACCTTATACCCTATATGCCTTATTATGGTATTTTTTATATATATATATATATATATATATTTAATTCGACTGATACTGTAACTGATATTTTTCTTTGTATGTCTTGTTTATATACTGAATGCCTGTATTTCCTTCATTGTTAATAAAGTGTTAAAAAAAAATAAAAGCTGACGAAGCAGTGTTGCCAACTTGGCAACTTTGTTGCAACATTTAGCGACTTTTTCAAAAAAGCGACTGGAGACAAATCCAGAGACTTTTTCTGGTGTCATTGGAGACTTTTGGAGACTCTTGCCGCGGGGGCCGGAGGCTCTTCTTAACGAGCCGGCTCGTTAAGAAGAGCCTCCGTTAACATGACGGTGACATTATAACATTACTTCATAAAATTAAGTCAAAAATATAAAAATATTTGAATAGAGTTGTTAAACTCTTTTAAATATACTTATAACAAAATCAAGTTACCAGTTAAAAAATGTTTTTAAAAAAAACTTTAAAGCATTTTTTCTCAGTTTTGCCCTTTACGTGGTTATTGCAGTTAGACTTTGTAGGGCAGAACAGTTCTCCATCAATATAATTCATTAGATATTCATCAAAAAAAAAAGAATACACATTGTCCCAACTTTTATTGGAATTGGGTTGTCTATCAAACGTTATATGCATATGTTATATGTATGTTTGTATGTAATTATATATTGATGTGAGTGTCATGGGGAATTGTAACCAAATATCAATAAATGTATAGACAGAAACCCATTTGTTTCAATGGATTTAACACCAACAGTAGATGGTAAATATGATCTGTTAACAAGCCCAAGAGAAACAGAGTAGAGTTTAGTTTAAGCCTTAATATCTCATCTCTAAATGTATTTGCATAGAAACTGTGTAGGCATTGACATAAGGAGATAAGTGGAGGAAACGCAGACATGAAAGTTGGACCTCAGACGTTTTGTGATGAGTTGTTTATCTCTTCTTCAGTCCATAAACTTTCTTCGGGTTCAACCCAGGCACAGAAAATAATCCCAAAGCCTTCCTCGTAGCCGTGTCACCACAGGCAAACTAGGAGCTCATTGAAGTGAAAAAGAAAAACAGAATCTGAAAAATCAAATTCCACATCCAGCTTTGAAGGAGCGGCAGCACCACTTCACTGGGCCGAGTGTTTGAGAGGCTTAATAAAGCAGCAGTGTATTAGAAAGTATCAGCACATGCATCACTTAGTGATCAAAGTACTTAAATGAGTTTTAAAGCATTACAGTAATTTGTTTTTGTTGGAGGAGAAAACAAATTCAAAGCTTCCATGCTCGGCACTTCACCGCTGCTCGTTGAGGCTCAGTCAAGCATTATGGGAGAGGCAGTAATTACATGCAGCCATAATGAAGGCATTGTAAAATATTCATTGAATTCATCTTAAGAGCTGCTGTGGTTCTCCAGGCAGCAGCTCCTCCGTTCTCCACAAAGGGTTAAAAGACTGACAATGGCCACAGGTACCACCGCCTCGTGCCTTTGAGCCAGTTTTTGAGTCACAAAGCATTTCTAATTGGTGGTGACAGGAGCTTCTGGTTGCCAGATCTGATCTATACAGCCCCTGGAATATTTATTGTTCAGCATCGCCTCACATTGTGCCTCTAAAAAATACATTATTTGAGAGCGAATAGTGAAAGTCTCATCCAGACGAAGCCACGGCTAAACAAATATAATAATAAATGAAAAAACAAATGCAGGTACACATAAAACCTCTACACTATAAAAAAATGTTTGTAGAAAGTACAGTAAAACTTTTTGATTGCATGAGAAATTGGGCGTGGAATTAAAATTTGCATAGCACCATAATAGACACTTTTAATTACCGTGAATCAGGGAAAATCAAGGAATAGTACAAACTTTTGAAAAACTTTTGCAAACACACAGTTTTACTGTAAAAAATATAAAAAATGTTTGTAGAAATTGCAGTAAAACTCTTGTCAAATTGCATGAGAAATAGGGTGTAAAATTAAAAATTGCATAGCACCACAATAGACACTTTTAATTTCCATGAATCAAGGAAAATCAAGGAATAGTACAAAACTTTTGAAAAACTTTTGCAAACACAGTTTTACTGTAAAAATATAAAAAATGTTCATGTAAAATTAAAGGAGAAATACCATATTGTCACAAGGACACAATTACCTTAAAATAAAGGGACTTTTCAGTCTAAATTACAGTTTTTGCTGATATTCACATATGCATTTACAGTAGAGAAACCACTCACTGTATTTTTTATTTGTGTCTAGTGTCTTTTTTTGGTCATTTTGTCTTCTCTTGTTGTGTCTTTTTTGGTCATTTTGTGTCTTTTTTTGTTCATTTTGTGTCTTTTTTAGTCATTTTGTGTCTTTTTTTGGTCATTTTGTGTCTTTATATATAAGAGGGTTCCATCCAGTTTTATCATTTTATACTAAATCTATTTGAGCTTGTCTCCAGTTTTACTTGGTATATCATCATCAAACTGAAACTGGCCTCATGGAGTTTACAGCCAGAACTTTAGAGGTAAATTTACAGTAGGGCTCCACGCTGCTTTGTTTTCTAGTCTAAATGTGATGAAGAAGTCTGGATTTGGAGTTTTTGGACACTCCACAGGGTTAATTCACAGATAAAGTTATACTTCTGCCACTTGAAACACAAGAATATAGAGACTTTTCTGGAAATCTCCAGCTGAGTGAAATCAGATCCCTCCTTTAACACGGCTTTTGTCACACAGTAACACCTTTCCTGTCACTCAGACGACGGTGGGAAGTAAAGCCCAGACAGGAAACCACCACCTCGCCACTAATGATAGGGATCTGTGACATTACATTAGCTCGCTGATTCCATCTCCCCGTCTCGCCTGGACCCTCTCCTTTGACTTCCCTAATGAACCAGCTTCCTATTCAGCTTGAGTCTGCTCCAAATGCCACCTTTCCTGCCATCTAATGTCACATTTCCATGTTCAAACGTCAATGTTTAGAATCCAGTTTTTACATGGTAATAGTCTGCGAGGACTAATTAAAGAGAGGCCAGATGTCACAAAGTATTGTTATGCATCAACTGGCCTAGCCCTTGATATCAGAATTAGTGAGGATGGGATCAGAATTTAAATAATATATTTGACATTAACTCACCAGTGAACAAAACTCTTGGATAATTTGGGCATTTTCCCTGGATTACAGGTTTATTTTATTCGTTGTGCTCATAAAACCTCTCTGCTAACCACCATAATAAAGTGCCAGCCAGCAGCAGCTTCTGTTAGAAGGATTTCTATACAGACGTTGTCAATGTGTGCATTGTTTGCATCAATAGAACCTTAAACCTTTACATTATGACAGAGATTCTCTCCATGCACTGACACACGGTGGAAGGATTAAAGGTGATCCACTGTGCAGAGTGTTTATTTATAGCCACTGGTGCAGTATTTTACTGTGTATGTCTCAGTATTGATGTTTGTAGCTCACATACCACCTCTCTGTAATAAACTGCAGTTTGGTTTTTACTTTGATAGAAGCACGATTCACTCTGGCAGCGCTGGATTTCATGAAACACCTTTAGATCAACACTAGTTTAGAGTTTCTGAACACAGGTCAGTATATAAAGAATGCTGCAGGTTACTGGAAAAGGATGTTCGCTCCACATGTTCTGTCACAAACATAATGGAGATTTAGGATTGAGTTGATTGTTACATTATATAATGTAAACAGAAGTATTTATACAGCAAACTATGCCCTTTAACCTCAAAATGTGTGTGTGTTTGTGTGTAAAGCATGTGTATCTGGAGGAGTGTGTGTGCGTGCGTGTATCTGTAACTGTAGTCACATCAAAGCATCAAAGGCTTTGCGGTCGACCAATCAGAGCAGAGCAATCAACGGAAATTAACAGCTGTGGAATCTTCTTGCACAGTGACAGCAGCCAGAGGTGGATAGATTGGAATTTCTGGCCTCGAACAGAAAGCATTTTTGGCAAAACCATAATACCTATCATTGATCCGACTTCACTTTGAGCATCCTGAGTTCTTCCTGAACGTCTTCATATGTTTTTTGTGAAGAAAAATTAAGAAATAGCTTTGTAAGAGCGATCTGAAAAACTGTTAAATATGCTTTTCTACAGAAATCTTCCTGCATTTTTAATATGGGAGCCAATGAGGCTGTTGGTGCGTGTTGGTGGATCATCTGTGTGTCCTACGCCCAAACTATAACTCTGACAGCTTTACCAGAGGATTGTGAGGGAGAAGACTAATTTTCCTACCTTTCTATGTATAAATTATTTCTGTAGAGTGGAATTTGCGGCCTGGAGCGCAGTTTTCAAACTTATTTTTTGACAATTTTTTCTCTCCCTCTACACTCTGGTGATGATGTCACACACTGTAACACGAACATTCCGTGCAATACACACCCATTATAATCTCAGAATTTCTCCAAAAATGATCATGGTCATTGAACAGGGATTGATAAAAAACTATATGACCTATCGAAACGTGGATTAATACACCGATACACAAGACTTGTGTCTACTGTTAAAAGTTTAAATGGAGTCTCTAGGTGAAATTATGCCGGAGAAGTGGACGTTTAAAAATCTCCAATTATTGTTCTTTTTCGCTCATTTTTTTTCGGCCGTCCCATTCATTTCAATGCAGAACGCAGCTGTGCATTTTCGAGTCCATTTTAAGACTCTTTTATTTGTTTTTAAATCTTTAAATGGACCTCTCTGAGCTCCTCCACCCCTACGCTCCTGCTCGCTGCCTCAGGTCAGCTGATCTGCTGCTCCTGGAGGGTCAGAGGTCAAAGCTGAAGCTTTCTCTGCCTTTAGCCTCCTCATTGTCCATTTTCAAAACTCATCCTAAAACCTTTTTTTATTCCTCAACCTCCTTCAACCACGCATGAGACTCTGCTCTTGTTTTAGTGTTTTATAGTTTGTTATTATTTATTATTTATTTTAAAAAGCAATGAAACTATTTATTTGAGTGTTTATTCCTGTTTTATTTATTTTATTGTTCTTGTTTGCTTGTTTATGTACAGCACTTTGTTTTTAAAATGTTTTACAGTAGTAGTTCTGCAGCATAACAAGTGTGATGAAACAGTAAATGTAGCTCTTACAGGCTTAAGAGGTTTAAAATGAAGCGTTCAGGTACTTTATGTACTTTCTGCTGTGCTTTGTTCAAAATTGACCAATTTACAACTCATCAACATCAAAATCAAACTTTCAGCAATGGCTTGTAGTACAGTAATGTCACTGCAGGGACTTGTGAAGTAAAAAGGGAGCTCAGCTATTTACAGTTTCTGCTTCTTTATAAGTCTAAACCACTTCAGATGGGAATATTCCTCACTACATTCATTTGACAGCTATAGTTGTGAGTTACTTCACAAATCAAGCTTTTATATGTAAAACTAATGATCATGTTAAAGTGTAATGCACTGTTTTGGATTAAACAAGCCAACAGTGTGTATATAAGAACACCATCGCCATGGTAACACATTAACCATGGACTGTATATTTGAACAAACCATTAGCACAAAAGACTTTAAATTGTTATTGAAAAAGAAATCTCTTAAATATATATATATATATATATATATATATATATATATACACATATATATATATATATATATATACTAAAAGAAATTGTCATTAATAAACAAACTATTAAAGATACAGAATAATGTGGTTCAGTAACGAATACTAACTATTACGTAATAAACAAAGCTATATAGCATTAACTTATATATATATATATATATATATATATATATATATGTTATACAGGTGCTGGTCATATCATTAGAATATCATGAAAAAGTTGATGTATTTCAGTAATTCCATTCAAAAAGTGAAACTTGTATAATGTATACATTCATTCCACATAGACTGGTATATTTGTGTTTATTGCTTTTAATTTTAATTGACAACTAATGAAAATCCCAAATTCAGTATCTCAGAAAATTAGAATATTACTTTAGACCAATACAAAAAAAGGATTTTTAGAAATGTTGGCCAACTGAAAACTATGAACATGAAACATCTAGCTTTAAGTAATGGATATTAAATGTAAATATGAAATAACATCTTCTAAATGGATATATATGGAAACTATTACTATTAATTTACTATTAAACATATAAAAAATATAAATATAAATAAACCAACATGGCATTTAAACATTTTTTAAGTGGTGTATACAGGCGGGATGAAAAGGATTCAAAAATAGCCCAAAACTCCATCGAGTTAAAACGTTGGATATTTTATCTTGTGGACCTTTTGACACTAAGAATCTTCAAGACAGGAACAACAGCTGGAGGCAGAGGCTAATTAAGATCAGTTGGAGAGTAAAATATATATATATTTATATATAGGGTGCATACACTCTGAGAAAACAGATGAACAAATTCCAAATACTTTGCCTGATGTCAGCATTTTGCCTCCTGCAGGCTCTTCAGCAGCTCCGTGCAAACCTAAAGAAGAGATGAGGGGTAAAAAAAAAAACTTCTCTCAATTCCCAGGATGCAAAGCGATGCAGCGAGGGGGAGTTTTCTAAATGATGAGCTCCTGCAAATTGATGACTAGTGAGGATCAGTGACGACTTCAAAGCTGAGAGGATCCAGGTCACCTGCCAGAGTTTATGCATGAATGTGTCTTGATTTAAGAGCACGTTGCAGTGATCCACTAGCACCCTGTCCATCTGTCCCTTTATTAATATAAGGAAATTATCTGTCAGAAACTAAAACAGACAATCAGCCATTCTGCACTGCAAAAAGGTGTTTAAAAACCAGATAAAACAGTAAATCTGAGGGAAATGATCTTGCTGCATGGACAGATAATTTATCTTGACAAGATTTCTTAAATTAAGATTATTAAATCTAGAAATAAGCATGTTGAACACTTAAAATAAGAAATTAACTCTTAAAACCAGATAAATTAAAGCTGCCAGCAGTGATGAACTGGCCCGAGCAGAGTGACCTGATGATTATTTGGTTCTTACAAAGATAAAAAAAAAAAAAAACTTTTTGTGTCTTTTTTTGGTGATTTTATGTCTTTTGTGTCTTTTTTTGGGGTGGTTTTTTGGTGTCTTTTTTTGGCCATTTTACATCTTTTGTGTCTTTTATTGCATATTTTTTGGTCTTTTTGTGTCATTCTTTTCTTTTCGTCTTCTTTTGGTCACAAAATGACTAAAAAAGACAAAAATGTACAAAAGAGATAAATTAAAGCTGCCAGCAGCGATGAACTGGCCCGAGCAGAGGGACCTGATGATTATTTGTTTCTTACCAAGATAAGAACAACTTTAGATTTAGAAGTGTTAGATAATTCATGCACCCTTACGGTCTGCAGTATCTGTGGATTCTTTTAAGTTTCAACTTAAGACATATGTGTTTAGACAGGCATTTAGTGTACTATATGTAGACATCCAGGCTTTAATGATGTTTTCTTGTTGTACTGTGTTTTTCTGTGTTTGCCTGTATGTTGTTTTATTCCCTTGTAAAGCACTTTGTGGTTTTATTTCCTGTGAAAAGCGCTTTATGAATAAAATTTACTTACTTCATTTATCTTGTTTTAAGAGTTAATTTCTTATTTTAAGCGTTCAAGCGTTTTGCATTCTGTACAGACTCTAATGTTGCTAATGTAATTAGTCAACACTTTGTTTTCCTGATTAGCGAAGCCCAGATATCTCCCTGTGGTCCTCGCTCTCTGATTCTGCATAGATGATGCAAATATATTTGTCTGTTGTGATGCTTGTCTGGCTCTTAATGTCCCATGATCCATTGGGTGAGCAGTGGACCAACAGGCATGCAGATTTTATTCTCCCATCACGCTTTCTGCCTTGTCCTCGGACCAGTGACACCCTACGACTGGTGCACAGTAGGAAGTGCAGTAGTGCAATTAGCATGACGGGACGCTTCGTTTCCTTCTTTTATAGAGCAGTCAGGCTCTACGGAGGACAGGAACTCTAAGAGTGGTTCCCCTTCGTCTCTCTGCTACCAACAATCTCATTTGTTTCACATAAACACAGCTTGCCTGTGTGTCCGACTCTAGTCTGGCTGAATAAAAATGGAGATGTACAGAGTTGCATTTCATTTTTATTTTCCTTTGCAGTGTTGCAAGTGGAGTCTTTCAGATGGGTGTCTTTGTCATATTGTGTTTGATACATGTGCTGTCAATGTGGAAAAAATGTCGCTATTTATTTTGACCTAATACCTTAATACAGGGGTCTCAAACTCAAATTACCTGGGGACAGCTGGAGACAGTATCAAAATGACCAAAAAAACACCAAATTACTTTAAAAAAAGACACAAAATGACAAAAAAAGACACAAAATGACCGAAAAAATACACAGAATTACCAAAAAAGACACAATATTATTTTAAAACAACAGGCCTGTGTGTCCGACTCTAGTCTGGCTGAATAAAAATGGGTCTAGATGTATAGAGTTGCTTTTCATTTTTATTTTCCTTTGCAGTGTTGCAGCTGGACTCTTTCAGATGGGTGTCTTTGTCATATTGTGTTTGATACATGGGCAAAATATCACTATTTATTTTGACAAAATACCTTAATATCAGTATTACATTTTTTTTTTTTTTAAATCTGCCAGCAGCGATGAACTGGCCCTAGCAGAGTGACCTGACAATTATGTTTTTTGTCTTTTTATGACTTTTTT
Source organism: Centropristis striata (assembly GCF_030273125.1). NCBI lineage: Eukaryota > Metazoa > Chordata > Actinopteri > Perciformes > Serranidae > Centropristis > Centropristis striata. The sequence continues at coordinate 19,376,369 of NC_081520.1, forward strand.
GGGTCATTTTTACGTCTTTTTTTGGCCATTTTACGTCTTTTTGTGTCTTTCTTTGTGTCTTCTTTTGTGTCTTTTTTTGTGTCTTTTTTGTGTCTTTTGGTCTTTTTGGTGTCTGTTTTGGCCCTTTTGTGTCTTTTTACATCTTCTTTTGGTCACAAAATGACCAAAAAAGACAAAAAATTTACAAAAGAGATAAATTAAAGCTGCCAGCAGTGATGAACTGGCCCGAGCAGAGTGACCTGATGATTATTTGTTTCTTACCAAGATAAAAAAAAACTTTAGATTTAGAAGTGTTAGATAATGTATCTTGTTTGAAGAGTTAATTTCTTATTTTAAGTGTTCAACATGCTTATTTCTAGATTTAATAATCTTAATTTAAGAAATCTTCTCAAGGTAAATTATCTGTCCATGCAGCAAGATCATTTCCCTCAGATTTACTGTTTTATCTGGTTTTTAGACACCTTTTTTTGAAGTGTATAGCATACAAACAGCATATTTGGTGGCCAGCAGAGGTACCAGTACTGTACATGCTCAGCCTCACAGACTGAACCAGACTATAAACTGGAGAGAGAGTTCCAATAGAGCTGGTGGAGCTGTCTGAGGACTGGGACACGAGAACAAAGACGTCCTCAGCACACATTAGCACTGGGAGTTCACACTGTAGAAGGAGAAGGGACGGCTGGTGTTTCCTCTCCCTCCAGTACCCAGAGGTCTTAATTAGTTGAGGTTAATCATGCTCTGCAGTAATTGACTACTGTTGTTTCTCCTTTTCATCTATCATTTTGCTGCCTGGAACCAACCTGCAGTGGGGCACCTCATTCCACGTAACACCACTGATACGCCCCAATTCCCTGAAACAATTGTTCTGCAGCTCCCTTCCTCCCTCTCTGTCTCCTCTTCCCTTCCTTCTTTCTTTAATCTCTGTTTCCCACAATTCTCACAATTGTCTCTCACACATAATCACGCACGCTGTTGTACCAACGCTGCTTCATTACTGCAATCTTCACAGTCACTTGTTTTCAGGTTTGAGCACAGAAAGCTTGGAAGTTCACGACTGAGAGCTCAGTCATCAGGAATCAGAACAATCTAATCAAAACTCCCAGTGTCTTCACAGGAAACGCCATCGTTTCTAATAGAAGTAATCTGGTGTCACACCTCGGGCTGCTGCTGCCACATTTTATTACTACTTTGATTATGTTATTATAAAAGCAGTTGATTCATACAGAAAATCAACCAGAGGGCACTTGTAATCACGGGGCGCTTCTGGAAAAACAATCAGAAATGCAAATGACTTGTATTTACAGTTTCAGGAGGTGTTCTCCTCGCTTCACTTTAATTTAAGATGGAAGTAGTTTTCATTGGCACCTTTAGAGCGTTCAACACACTGGTACGGTTTTTCTCAATTTCTAAAACACTAAAAACCATTGACTGAGCAAAGTTGGCAGTTGCCTGAACGCATGCAACTAATTGTGGAGTTTGTTGTCAACACCTTAAACCAGGGGTCTCAAACTCAAATTACCTGGGGGCCACTGGAGGCAGTATCAAAATGAGCAAAAAAGACACAAAATGAGTAAAAAAAGACACAAAATGACAGAAAAAAAAAAACTTTAAAAAAGACATAAAATGACCCAAAAAAGACACAAAATTAGTAAAAAAAATACACAACATGACCAAAAAAAAGACACAAATTACTGGAAAAACACTAAATTACTTTAAAAAGACACAAAATGCCAAAAAATACACAAAATTACCAAAGAATACACAGAATTACCAAAAAGACACAACAATATTAAAAATATACACAAAATTATAAAAAATAAAAAAAAACACAATTATTAAAAAAGACACAAAATTACAAAAAAAAAGTAATTAAAGGGACCTTCCACACAAACCACAGTAAAGTGCCATTCATATACTCACATTAAACTTTCATATCAAGGTGGGGGCCACAAAATATCGTCACGAGGGCCACAATTGGCCCGCGGACCGCCAGTTTGAGACCCATGCCTTAAACCATTTCACATGTAAAAAACAATCTGCAGATCTCACTTAGACTTTCCAGCAGAACTCTAAACTCATTCTCAATCTAAAAACACATTCTGCACTCCAATGCACATGTCATCCATATATATCCATATATATCCATATATATATATATATATATATATATATATATATAATACTGGTGATAAGGTGGCAACAATCTAATACAAATAGAGAAGACATGTCATTGATTACAGTTTTTCTCAATTGAATTAAAATTAAATTTAATTCAATTCAATTAAAACACTAATTATTCCTGTTGTGTGATGGCTCAGTTGTCTAAACTCCCCGAACATCCTTTTGACAAAACCATAAACTATCTTCATCTAGTAAAACACTATTTGCAGATCTCAGTCCTTCATTTTGCAAAACTCTAAACACAATTCTCCTGCAATAAGACACAGTTGGGTGAAACTATTTTGAGCCGATGGGATGGTTTTACTAAAAGGACAGGAGGATTCGAAAAATGTGTTTTAGCAATTGAGAAAAACTGTAAACACAACCACTCAATATTGATTTCACTTGTTTCAAATCATGTGACAGAACCAATATCAGCCAGTTCAGAGAGCAAACAGGTTGCTGACGGAGGGAATGGAGAAAGTCTGATAATGGATGGAAGAAACAATGTGACGGTTGTAGGTTTTATACTGTACAAAAAACAAACTGTCTGGCCCTGAACATTGTGCTTTCCACTTGTTTACAGTACTGATGGATCAATAGATTCTGACTGGTTGCAGTTTCATATCAATAAATAACAATAATTACAGTATCACAGAGACAAAGGATATATTTATGAGATTCAGGGTACAGAACTGTAGAAATACGGGTACAAGGAGGAAAAATAAAACAAAAATGCAAAGAGCAAAGCAGAATATAATTTCTGATCAATTTTGAGCTCCTATGATAAAACACGTTTTCATTCATCAAAAGACAATGACGGAAAAATATTAAATTTGATTTGAAATTAAAAATGTGTTTCTCCCGGAGAACGATATTTTGTTTTTTATTTTTTGGAGCATTGTTTACCGACTGCTTGATAGTGCATAATATCATTTTGATGGCTTTTTTTAATGATTTGAGAGCAGTGTTTGCTTTTGAGCACTGCAGGTAAAACTGTTTTGAGACGAAAGTTTCATTATGCATGAGTCAGAGGTTTTGTAAATAGTGCTTGAAGCTGAGATTTTGTATTTAATGTTTTTAGAAAATAGAGAAAGGTTTCAGAAATTTAGTTTTATCGTTTGAGAAAAACTAATATTTACAGTCATTAAGACAGAATGCTAAACTTGGAAATAATGTGTAGTTGGTAACACTCTCTATGTCTGTATTGCAATATAAACGTACATATAATTATTTCTAATGTGTAACACTCTTGAATAGTTGACTTAAAGCTCTAAGCACTTTGTTTACTCTTTTTTTTTTAAATAATCAAAATGCTTGTGGTGTTCAAGGCCCTTTTCATTGATCCTCTCAGAATAAAACAACAAAAAACCTTTTTGTTCTATTTAAAATATATTTTGCTTTCTGTGTATGACTTTTATATATCTACACCAATAAACCTCATTGTGCTTGCATTTAAATATACATAAAATAGTGTCTAGATCCTAGAGTCTAGGTCCTAGAGTCTAGATCCTAGAGTCTAGGTCCTATAGTCTAGGTCCTATAGTCTAGGTCATATAATCTAGGTCCTAGAGTCTATCTCAGAGAGTCTAGCTTCTAGAGTCCTATAGTCTAGGTCCTAGAGTCTATCTCCTAGAGTCTTGGTCCTAGAGTCTGGGTCCTAGAGTCTAGGTCCTAGAGTCTGGGTCCGAGAGTCTAGGTCCTATAATCTAGGTCCTAGAGTCTGGGTCCTAGAGTCTAGATCCTATAGTCTAGCTCCCAGAGTCTAGGTCCTAGAGTCTAGCTACTAGATTCTAGCTCCTAGAGTCTAGGTCCTAGAATCTAGGTCCTAGAGTCTAGCTCCTATTGTCTAGTTCCTAGAGTCTGGGTCCTAGAGTATAGATCCTAGAGTCTAGGTCCTATAGTATGGGTCCTAGTGTCTAGGTCCTATAATCTAGATCCTAGAGTCTATCTCCTAGAGTCTATCTCCTATAATCTAGGTCCTATAGTCTAGGTCCTAGAGTCTAGATCCTAGAGTCTGGGTTCTATAGTCTAGGTCCTAGACGAATGAATGAAATAATGAATGAATTCCCAGAAGCGTGACTCAGAGCACCAGTTGATGTGAACACACCTAATTGAGAGTGTGGCGTCCCTGTTGGAGGCTCAGGGGAGAGATAATGGCGACTGAGTGAGCAGACAGCATATGTTCCAACATACGACTGTCTGTTAGCGCCTCATGCAGCTTTTGTCTCGGCTGAAGGACAGAAGCAATGTCTGCCAAATCAGTTTTTAGGGAAAACAGTTTGTGGTGATTTGGATTTTTTATTTCTAGGAGATTGAAAAACAGATAAAATGTTTGGTGTCATTACAGAAGATCCTAAATAAGTATTATTTCTTCCTATAGACTTTCTAAATGTTGCCGTAGTTTCTGTAAGTTAACAGAAAATAAAATAAAGTGCTTCAGATGGAGCGATGTGGTCCTGCTGCTCCTGCTACCTGCAGTCTTTTCTAACTGTGTCTATTTTTTGGTCAATTTGTGTCTTTTTTGGTCATTATAAGTCTTTTTTTTGTTCATTTTTTGTGTTTTTATCGGTCATTTTACATCTTTTTTTGGTCAGTTTGTTGTTTGTTGTTCTAAATCTAAAGTTTTTTTTTTATCAGGTCACTCTGCTCGGGCCAGTTCATCACTGCTGGCAGCTTTAATGTATCTCTTTTGTACATTTTTTGTCTTTTTTGGTCATTTTGTGACCAAAAGATGTAAAAAGACACAAAATGACCAACAAAAAAGAGACACAAAAAGACGTAAAATTACCAAAAAAAGAAACAAAAGACATAAAATCACAAAAAAGACATAAAAAGACCAAAAAAAGACCAAAAAATAGACACAAAAAGACGTAAAATGACCAAACCCCCCCCCCCCCCCCCCCGACCCACAAAAAAAAGACACAAATGACGTAAAAATCACCAAAAAAAGATTGAAAATTAATTTCTTATTTTAAGTGTACAACATGCTTATTTCTAGATTTAACAATCTGAATTTAAGAAATATTGTCAAGGTAAATTATCTGTCCATGCAGCAAGATCATTTCCCTCAGATTTACTGTTTTATCTGGTTTTAAGACAGTTTTTTTGCAGTGCGTCATTACAGAAGATCCTAAATAAGCATTATTTTTTCCTTTAGACTTTCTAAACGTTGCAGTATAGTTTCTGTAAGTTAACAGAAAGGAAGAAATAAAGTGGTTGAGATGGAGCGATGTGGTCCTGCTGCTCCTGCTACCTGCAGTCTTATCTCCAGCCCGCTGCTTTCCTTTTGGCAGTCTCTTGGAAGAAAATTGAAATTATCACAGAGACAACTCTGCACATCCTGAGCTCACCTAGAGCTGATATAAAATAAATAAAGGCATTTCACACCAACTGTGCAAAGTAAACGTGTTTGTTTATTCTGTCACATTTTAATGGTCTCTGTCCCTTGAGGGGGGAGTCCTGCTGTGCAAACCTGTTTCCTGATTGAGGCGTATCTTAGTGGGTTTTCATATTCCAGTTCAATAGTGCCCTCAAATTGTTCATGCCTAATTTTTGTGTGCCACTTTCGCTGTTTATTCAAGTCTAACAGCTAGTGTTGGATTGGATGACAAACCAAAGAGACAGGCTGACACTGGGCTGTCAGGGTGATGCCAGGCCATCTGCTCCTCTGCAGCTTCCAGCAGCATGGAGGAGGCAGAATAAGACGCCCAACACAAAACCTACAAACTCTCCTTTTTTTTTTCCCTCTCACCTGTTATTCCCCAAGAAGCTGCTATCAATTGACAAAACAGAATTATGTTAGAAAAATATGAGGAATTCACAGTTTCCAGTGGGAGGTTTTGCTTGTACTTGCAAATAGAGAAATTCTTGCCGAGATGTTTGTTACTCATGGAACCCTGAGGAGAATCCCAGATGGCAGCACCTCAGCAGCTCTGACTCATCTGCTGCAGAAAGGTCAGAAGACGGAGAGGAAGAAAGTTGAAGACATGAAAGTAAAACATTTGGCAATAGGTTTAATAAACACTGAAAGTAAATGTGTGAAAGGTCAAGAGTGTCTGAACACAAAGGAACTGACCACAGAACAAGAAACAGTCAGTTTACCTTCTGTACACTGCAAAAAAGGTGTCTAAAAACCAGATAAAACAGTAAATCTGAGGGAAATGATCTTGCTGCATGGACAGATAATTTACCTTGACAAGATTTCTTAAATTAAGATTATTAAATCTAGAAATAAGCATGTTGAACACTTAAAATAAGAAATTAACTCTTAAAACAAGATAAATTATGTAACACTTCGTAATCTAAAGTTTTTTTATCTTAGTAAGAACCAAATAATCATCAGGTCACTCTGCTCGGGCCAGTTCATCACTGCTTGCAGCTTTAATTTATCTTGTTTTAAAAGTTAATTTTCTTATTTTAAGCATTCAACATGCTTATTTCTAGATACAAAAGACGTGTTTAAGTTTCCTGGACTTCTAGCTTTGATTCTGCTTCTATAGAGATGCAGAACTTCAACATCACAGTGAAAAAAACAATGTGACAGCAGCACAAAACACCATAAAACTGCTTGGGGTTGAGAGGGTCAATGAAGCCTGAATATTTAATATGTATGACTTTCTTCCTCTGCTTTTCCTGTAAAAAAAATATGAAAATCTTTTGTTTTTTTCTTGTTTTAATTGTCAGGTCACTCTGCTTGGGCCAGTTCATTGCTGCTGGCAGCTTTAATTTATCTGGTTTTAAGAGTTAATTTCTTATTATAAGTGTTCAACATGCTTATTTCTAGATTTAATAATCTTAATTTAAGAAATCTTGTCAAGGTAAATTATCTGTCCAAAAAATAAATCAGATTGTATAGAAGTCTATGAGCAAATCATTTGTTTTATTACCTCAGTAAACCTTTTTCCTAATGAGTTTATGGACTCAGTCACAAGTTTCTAGTCTTCTTCAGTCCAGCATGAAGTCCATTTAAATGGTGAATTATTGTCTCCTTCAGGGTAAAATAGATAATAAAGCAGACTTAATTTGAAGTGGCTACCTCGTGATTTATGGATTGGTTGTGAATGGTGTCCTCAGGTTTTTAGTACTTTCTAAATTATCTTTGATTTGCACAAAAGCAACATTGTAGAATAAAGAACTTTCGCTGATTAGAACTTGATAACACTGTTCTCACCTCCATAATTGCTAAGATATGTGAGACAATAATCAAGTTTTCTATTAAGAAACCTAACAAGCTACAAAAATAAAAACCCATATTCATGAGGAGTTTTTCTGTTATTCGAATATTCTGCGTGACTTAATGAGTGCCTGACTTTTTAACACCAATATGTTGGGAATCTGAGACGGCTAACGAGGAGGTTTGTGCTTGTGTTTAATGCTGCAAATGAAGGTGGTGCTTTCAGGTAAAATGATGCATTAGGTTCACTGCAAAAAAGGTGTCTAAAAACCAGATAAAACAGGAAATGATCTTGCTGCATCTGCATGACAGATAATTTACCTTGACAAGATTTCTTAAATTAAGATTATTAAATCTAGAAATAAGTAAATGGACCTGCACTTATATAGCGCTTTTCTAGTCGCTTTGCGACCACTCAAAGCGCTTTATACTACAGACTGCACTCATTCACCCTTTCACACACACATTCTGGTGGTAGAGGCTACCCTAAATGGTCCCACCTGCCACCATTGGGAATTCATTCACACACCGATGAACACAGCATCGGGAGCAATTTGGGGTTCAGTATCTTGCTCAAGGATACTTCGACATGTAGACTGCGACAGTCAGGGATCGAACCACCAACCCTTCGGTTGGGGGCCAACCAACTCCACCAACTGAGCCACAGCCGCATGTTGAACACTTAAAATAAGAAATTAACTCTTAAACCCAGGTAAATTAAAGCTGCCAGCAGCGATGAACTGGCCCGAGCAGAGTGACCTGATGATTATTTGGTTCTTACCAAGATAAAAAAAAACTTTTAGTGTCTTTTTTTGTGGGTTTTTTTTGTCTTTCTGTGTCTTTTTTTTTGGTGATTTTACATTTTTTGTGTCTTTTTCTGGTCTTTTTGTGCATTTTTTTTTGTGTATTTTTCATCTTTTTTTGGTCACAAAATGACCAAAAAAGACAAAAATGTACAAAAGAGATAAATTAAAGCTGCCAGCAGTGATGAACTGGTCTGAGCAGAGTGACCTGATGATTATTTTTTTCTTACCAAGATTTTTTAAAAAAGCAAAACACTTTTTTTGTCTGTTTTTTTTGGTGATTTTACGTCTTTTGTGTCTTTTTTGGTCTTTTTGTGTATTTTTTTTTTCTTTTTTGGTGTCTTTTTTTGTCATTTTGTGTCTTTTTTTATATCTTCTTTTGGTCACAAAATGACCAAAAAAGAAATAAATTAAAGCTGCCAGCAGTGATGAACTGGCCCGAGCAGAGCGACCTGACAATTATTTGTTTCTTACCAGGATTAAAAAAAACAACTAGATTTAGAAGTGTTACATAATCTATTTTGTTTTAAGAGCTAGTTTCTTATTTTAAGCGTTCAACATGTTTATTTCTAGACTTAACAACCGTAATTTAAGAAATCTTGTCAAGTGAAATGATCTGTCCATGCAGCATCAGATTTAATGTTTTTATCTTTTATTTTTAGACTAAACACCTTTTATGCAGTGTTGGAGTTTAGTAAAAGAGGTGTTCAGGTTTAGCAGACACGAGAAAAGATGTCAGACTTTGTACTGTGAACACTGCTGGAAATGAAAACTCTACTTCATAATAACACCTCTACCTCCTGCTACCCCTTTAGTTTGCAAAGAAACAACCAAATGTATTCACATCCCAAGTTACTAGACACAAACAAGTCTTGTTTAAGAGCAGCGCTGCTGTTGTGGTTCTATTTCGGTTGCCTATTTGTTAATGTGTACAAAGACTTTTGCATTTTCACTTCCTTAATGTCCTGAAAGCCAGCGTCACTGGCATGCTAAGCTGGGTATCAATTACCTCCACTGCACTGCTGCATCTTCCTCTTCTTCTCTCAGTTCTTCGCCTCTGAGAGGGAACAAACAGTGACTTGCAGGCATCTGAAGTCCTGGTTCAGTGATGGCGTGGATGGCAGCAATAACGGCTATAAAACAAACGCGGCAGGGTAGAACAATAGCAGACAGGAAGCGCACAGAGAAAGTGACGAGTGGCTCACACAGAGGAAAATCTTTCCATTGTTAAATATAATCATCCTCTGTTCTACGTGCACACTCAAGGGAAATCCCCCCGGGAGTTCATTTACATGAAATTTGGCAGATTTAGCAACTTATCAGATTCTCTGCTTTCTTCTTGAGGTTAACACATCCGCTAAGTGTACCTGGGACTCTTTATTTATTGGACCTGAGTGATTGCCATTCAAAAGTTTTCAGAGGGGAACTACATAAATATTGAGGTTATAACATTTGTATGCAGTAAGTTTAAGTTATGTGATATTCACCTGGTTTTTAACTTTAGTAACTTTAGTACAATGAGAAAGTAACACTTTATATTAAAGTACACATATTCAACATTAATTAGTTGCTTATTAGCATGCAAATAAGTAACATATTGGCTCTTAATTAGTCATTATTATAAATAATATAATTAGAATGGTAATCCATAATGTATGTGTGTTTGAGGGGTTTTTGTCTCTTTTTTAACCTTTATTCATACACTGCAAAAAAAGAAAAGTTGGGTGAACTCAAAATTTCAAGGCAACAAACTTCGATAAGATTTTAAGTTGGACAATTAAATTAAATATTTTAAGTTTTGTTTTTGAGTTTGCTCAACTCTGAATTCAGATTTTTGAACTTATAATTTTACATTGTAATAACTTTTAATCCTTACTTCTGCTAACTTCTGCAATGTGCTGAATTGGCACGATTGTAACGCCGCTATGAAATGTCAGCTATTGTTGCGACCACAATTTTGAGTTAGCCTTGATACCCTAATGGCTACTCTTGTAGCTGTAACAAGCAGCGCCGCTAGCATCAGTTAGCCGCTAGCATCAGTTAGCCGCTAGCATCAGTTAGCCGATAGCTTTCGCTAATGACCGAATTTCCCCCCTTTCCCGCATTTCACAACAAAGAAATAAGAGTTAGCAGAACTATTGTCCCTTGGTGTGAACCCCAACTTAAAGATATAAGTAACAACAACTCACAAACTTGTCAATAATTTATATTTCCAAGTTTTACCAACTTAAATCACTGTTTTAGGCAAAAATACAAGTTGGCTTTTTTTGCAGTGTACAGGTAATCTCATTGAGACACATGGTCTCATTCTCAAGAGACACCATATAATACATTGGATTATATGATATTTATTCATTTTTCTGCTGCTCAAATTTAAAAATACAACCTGTTTTTTTTTTAAAGTTGGACAAACAATTTGTGGATTGTCAAAAGAAGATTTTTTGGTAACACTTTATATTAAGGTACACATCTTCAACATTAATTAGTTGCTTATTAGCATGCAAATAAGTAACATATTGTCTCTTAATGAGTCATTCAGTAGTTATTAATGCCTTATTCTGCATGGCCTTATCATACAACCAGTAAGACATTAACTAAGAGTTTTCCCTCAATAACCTCAGAATTATTGCTTATAAGTAGTAAGTAAGGAAGTTGTTGTATATGAGTTATGATCTTAATATGCTTTACTTTGTATGGACTTTATAATCTCTACATAGTGGTGAATTTATCTTGTTTTAAGAGTTAATTTCTTATTTTAAGTGTTCAACATGCTTATTTGTAGATTTAATAATCTTAATTTAAGAAATCTTGTCAAGGTATCTGTCCATGCAGCAAGATCATTTCCCTCAGATTTACTGTTTTTATCTGGTTTTTAGACTAAACACCTTTTTTGCAGTGAACAACTTCCTTACTTACTACTAATAATCAATAATTCTGGGGTTATTGAGGGAAAACTCTTAGTTAATGTCTTACTGGTTGTATAATAAGGCCATGCAGAATAAGGCATTAATAACTACTTAATAATGACTCATTAAGAGCCAATATGTTACTTATTTGCATGCTAATAAGTAACTATTTAATGTTGAATATAAGTACCCTTATATAAAGTGTTACCAACTAAATGAATAATAAATAGAAGCTCACACAAAAAAAATGTTCAAAAATCAATTAACTCATTAAAGAATGGGGTTTAGAAGTAGATTTTTCTGTAACATTTGCTCTATTTAGCATTTACAACGTTTGCAAGTGCACTTTAATGCAGCAGAACTCTGTGGAGACCCATTTCTGCTAAACAAAAACAAAAAAAGATGAAAACTAATAGCCTTGTGATAGACAGGTGCATCTCAATGAATTAGAATATCATGTCATTTATCAAGTTTATTTTTGTCAGTAATTCAATTAAAAAAGTGGAAATAACACATTATATAGATCTAGAATGAAACATTTCATGTCTTCATTTATTTAATTTCTTCTAATTATAATGAATATGACTTACATTTGATGAAGACTTAATAATGACTAATTAATTAATATGTTACTGATTTGCATGCTAATAGGCAATTAATTAATGTTGAATATGTGCACTTTTACCAGAAATTCAGAACCCATATTGTTGGAAATCTTGTAAAACAGATTTTTTGAATATGTCATCACATGTGGGAACATTTTGTTGCATAAGAGTAGTTGCACATATGTACAGTAAACATATCATGGGAATAAAAGATGCATTGATCTGTGGAAAAATAATTGCTGCATGTGTTTCTTTGAGAGACACCGTTTCCCCGAGGGTCCTTCAAATACTAGACTTTCTACCGCGTCCCACTTATAGCAGCTTTAATTCATACATCAGAAAAATACAACCAAATAAACAGTTGTGACAGCAACATTAACAATGTCCTCAATTAAACATGCGGCTGCATATGGTTCCTGACAACACATAATTATGTTTCCTCAGATCAGTTAAATAAAAATAAAAAAAGCCTGATATATATTCAAGTGATCAAAAACAGCCAACGTTTAATTATAGTGTCGACAAAAGTTAGACGTAACAACACAACATCCTCGTGTCCATGGCTCAATATATATTTATATATAAATATATATATATATATATATTTTAGTCTATATCTAATTTGAGCTCTTGCCCTCAGGCCGTCGTCTCAGGGCCCCTAGGTGGAGGACTAAAAGACTCCAGGTCTCATTTATACCAACTGCCATTTATTTAACTAATAGAAAGTAGCCCTCAAATTGCTCATCTTCACAAGTCTGTTTCTTGCACATCTGCACATTGCACTTTTTACCTATACTAGGTAGTAACTCTCCATTTAGGGGTATCAGCTCTGCAGCGAACATGTGTCAGTGATTTTGTATATGCGTATGGCGTTTCTTTGACTGTGTTTTATTAGATATTTATTGGGTCTTATTATGTTATGTCATCGTTGTGTACCTTGTCTTGTATTGTTGTGTACCTTGTCTTGTGTGTCCTGCTGCAAAACAAATCTCCCTTCAAGGGACAAATAAAGTGATTCTGATTCTGATATATATATATATATAGATTGTTTTGTTTTGCCTGGTTCATCAGCAGGTCATGTGATCAGCTGTGGTAAAAGAGTCCTTTTTTGTTTTCAGAGTGATAAAAAAGAAGTTGGGCCATTTATTCAATGGCTGTCGGAGTGTTAATGTTGGACTTTTAGTGGTCTGAATGAAAAATCACTACACTGCAAAAAAAGGTGTTTGAAAACCAGATAAAATAGTAAATCTGAGGGAAATGATCTTGCTGCATGGACAGATAATTTACCTTGACAAGATTTCTTAAATTAAGATGATTAAGTCTAGAAATAAGCATGTTGAACACTTAAAATAAGAAATTAACTCTTAAAACAAGATAAATTAAAGCTGCCAGCAGCGATGAACTGACCCGAGCAGAGTGACCTGATGATTATTTGTTTATTACCAAGATTTAAAAAAAAAAACTTTTTGTGTTTTTCTTTTTTTGTCTTTTTATGTCTTTTGTTTCTTTTTTGGTCATTTTACATCTTTTTGTGTGTTTTTTGTGTGTTTTTTTGGTCTTTTTGTGTGTTTTTTTGGTCTTTTTGTGTAGCCCTGTGGTAGTGTCCATGAAAAACCGTGGCCCCCTGCAGCATTTAAGCTGCCCATCCCTGTTATAAGACAATAAATATACTTATTACCTTGTATTGAAATAATGACTCATGCACGCACACACAAACAGGCGTATAAACCCTTTTAATAACACTTAATAGCTGAACAGTCTTGCTAAATGTTGCTTATTGCTGCAGTAAAAACCAGTTGGTTCAATTAAGGCTGAATTGGTCATTTTACTGGAAGCAGAAGTAAATGTGAAGGGAGTCAAGGTGAACGTGTGAATGTGTACTCTAGTTAAGTGCTGAAGGTAAATTAGTGCTCCTTTTATCTTCCCCTCCTCTTAATCTAGCATCTGTCCCTGAAGACATTAAAACAATGGACTCCGTAATTGAGAAACTGAAATTAAACGAGGGCAAAAGTTTGCCCTTTGAGGTATAATGATTTTACTCGCTTCCGCTTCCGCAATTTCACGGAGCTAAATAATAAATAGTACATTCAGGAGTCTTTTGAAAGCAGCAGTGGCTGTTTATGTACAGGCAAAGAAGTGCACATACACTACAGAACAAACTCAGAAAGAGGGGGGAAATAATCTTGTCATTTCCTTGTTCACTCTTCAATATTTTCAACAAACTGTCAACAAACTAAGCTTGCAATGACGCTATTTTTTTCTCCGGAAACACTGTTTGTGCGCGGTATCATAGAAAAACATGGATCCAGGCAGTTTGTGCATTGTGTACTCATCCCTCTTTTCCTCTCACTCCGTCTCACACAAACCCAAATGCATCCAGATCCAACTTTGCTTTTAAGTCTTGTGGCTTGACACAAAGGGGATCCTTGCTTCCCCACACATCATCTGAAAAGAGAGAAAATCAAAAAGACACAAAGAGCCGTCTCGCTATTCAATGGGGAGAAAACTCATTCTGTCACCGCTGCCATTCTGTGTGAGATTACAGTGGGGACCCACAGCCCATGTTGCCTTTTCCTCCCGTTGTTGATGCTTTGTGTGTCTGCATAATGAATGCACTTCTTCTGCAGGAGGTGCTGCTGCCGCCTATGTGTCCATACGTGTTGCTATTAACATCTGCACTGCAAAAAAATTATTATTATTATAAATAATAAAATTAGAATGGTAATCCATAATGTATGTGTGTTTGAGGGGTTTTTGTCTCTTTTTTAACCTTTATTTATACACTGCAAAAAAAGAAAAGTTGGGTGAACTCAAAATTTCAAGGCTACAAACTTCGATAAGATTTTAAGTTGGACAATTAAATTAAATATTTTAAGTTTTGTTTTTGAGTTTGCTCAACTCTGAATTCAGATTTTTGAACTTATAATTTTACATTGTAATAACTTTTAATCCTTACTTCTGCTAACTTCTGCAATGTGCTGAATTGGCACGATTGTAACGCCGCTATGAAATGTCAGCTAATGTTGCGACCACAATTTTGAGTTAGCATTGATACGCTAATGGCTACTCTTGTAGCTGTAACAAGCAGCGCCGCTAGCATCAGTTAGCTGCTAGGGTCAGTTAGCCGCTAGCGTCAGTTAGCCGCTAGGATCAGTTAGCCGCTAGCATCAGTTAGCTGCTAGCATCAGTTAGCCGCTAGCCTTCGCTAATGACCGAATTTCACCACTTTCCCGCATTTCACAGCAAAGAAATAAGAGTTATCAGAACTATTGTCCCTTGTTGTGAACCCCAACTTAAAGATATAAGTAACAACAACTCACCAACTTGTTTTTGAGCATGACAACTGGCTTCCTTTGTTGTGCTAACTTACATTATTGCCCTAAATGTCAATAATTTATATTTCCAAGTTTTACCAACTTAAATCACTGTTTTAGGCCAAAAAATACAAGTTGGCTTTTTTTGCAGTGTGGTATTGAAAGGTATATAGCAGACGTGCACTGTCCATAATCCCCAGATGTTTCCAATGTGATGCTCTCTTATTAATATTCACAGCTGACCTATCTTTGTCAGCATCTGGAAACGGAGGCATTGTTAGCAGCTGCTGTCTCCATATTTGCATGTACACTAATGATGTTCCTCGCTCTGTGTATGGAATCTGTAATGAAGCAAAGAAAAACTATGCAACAGCGTGGCATGAGAGTAGAACACACATAAATAAGTAAACAATCAAATGATGAATAATGAAGAAATATAAAGCATCCGCATTGTGTTTTCTGCTAATTTGTTTTTGTCTACTCTAACTTGTTCTGCCATACTTTCTATCTAATAACACACACAAAAATCTAGTGTTCCTGCCTGTAATAACGCTGTATTGCAGTTTTGTGGCCTAATTTCAACCAAAACACAACAGTGTGAAATAAAAGTGTGTACACAAGGACTCCTGCAGGTTGTTTCCACTCGTCCTGGGTGGGATGTGACCTCAGTCCTTGAGAAATAGAAATAAAAATATAAAACTCATCCTTGCCATAAAATGAGCAGAATATTTATGACTTGTGGCATTTCTGGCTTTATAAATGTAAAACTGCATATTGGTTCAACACTCTGTCCTGTGAGTTTAGTTCATATCAAGGTTATTATAGTTAATGAAAACTAGAATTTGAAAAAAACATTTTTGTTAACTGAAATAAAGATAAAAATGAGAACTGAAACTGTATTTTGTGGTTATAAAACTAACTAAAATTATAGTGAAAATGTCCTTCGTATTCGTCTTTGTCAACTTTTTTCATCCGTAAACCTTTTTGGTTAATATGAAATCTATTTCATCTATCTGGTTTTATGACTTAATAAACTTATTGGGGCTGAGATGGATCAGACAAAGGAAATAAAGGAAACATTTATTGTGACCTTATTGAATCTGGCACCCAACAAATACCCCATTACAAACAACTACAACTAATTAAAACTAAACTAAAACTGACTACTACTAAAAAAAAAAGTGACACATTTACAAGAAAAAAGTGACAAATTTACAAGAAAAAAGTCACAAATTTACAAGGAAAAACTGACAAATTTACAAGAAAAAAGTGACAAATTTACAAGAAAAAAGTGACAAATTAACAAGAAAAAAGTGACGAAAGTGACAAACAGGAAACATTTATTGCGACTTTATTGAATCTGGCACCCAACAGATACCCCATTACAAAAAACTACAACTAATAAAAACTAAACTAAAACTAAGTATTTTCCAAAAAAATAAAAACTATAATACCCTTGGTGCACACAAGGACTCCTGCAGGTTGTTTCCACTCGGATGTGACCTCAGTACTTGAGAAATAGACATAAAAATAAAACTCCTCCTTGCCATAAAATGAGCAGAATATTTATGACTTGTTGTGGCATTTCTGGCTTTATAAATGTAAAACTGCATATTGGTTCAACACTGTGTCCTGTGAGTTTATTCATATGAAATATGTGTTTGCTTTAGTAGATTGTGTGAGTTTGCAGAGAGCGATGTGACGTTCTCTCAGAGGAAACATTACGGATGATGTTCTGATGTCGGGGTCGAGGTTGGACAATGATTCCTCCGATCTAAACAACAATAAAAGAATCGTTTGTCATTTCCCTCCACAAACACCCATATGAGTGCTTCCTGATCAGAGTTGAGGCAACTAGAACTTTTTGGGGGCAAATGGCTGCATTTATATAGCACTTTTATCCAAAACACTTTACAATTGTTCCTGTCACTCACACATTCACACACTTACACATGGCAGCGAGCTACTTTAAAGAGTATTTGGAGTTGGAGGACATTACATACTGCCAGAATGTGTAAAAAATAAATAAAAATAACATACGGACCCGGGGGAGGGTGGTAATATTTTGAGAAATAAATTGTGAGGAAAAAAATTTGCAGATTTATGAGATTTTTTCCCACTTTTCCCTCGTAAATCCACGACTTTTTTCGCATAGATTTGCCACTTTAAATCTCTTAAATCTGAGACTTTTTTTCTTGGAGACTTGCCACTTTAATCTAGTAAATTTGCAACTTTTTTTTTTTGCAATTTTTATTTTTTATTTTGGATATCCGCTGAAGTTACCAAATACGGTTCTTCGCCCGATAAAGGGTTAACCACGTGGGGAGTTCAGGTGCTAATAAGCATAGCATGTGAAATTGTTGAATGCTAATGCAAAATAAACTGGTGAAAAGACGGTGTAGGGCTCACAGCTATCCACAAGGTTCATTTGGATTAAAGACTGAATGCAGTGAGAATTATGTCAACAAATTCTCTCCATGCTTCAAGATGGAGGTCCCTCTTTGTCCCCCAAACAAAGACAAACGACCCCTACCCCCACAGGTATCTGCAGATAACTAAAGGCGTCTCATTGGCTGATACCAACAGGAAATACATCTTCCAGGTTGAGACACAAAAGTGTCCTGCAGCCATCCCTTCTCTCTCTTCTCTTCTCAACTCCCTGAGGAACAGCATGCCTGCTGTCCTGCTGCCTGCTTCCCTCTGTCTCCAGCTCTAAGGGAAGGCCGGTGAGGCCCCAAACCAAGTGGGCCCACCACGAGTTCTAAGTTTCCTGCCTGTGATCTATACTGGACATAATCACAGAGACCCTCACCAAGCTTTTGGAGCCAACAACAGCAAAACAACGCTACAACCACCAAAACCCAACCAGGAACCAGATTCTTCTCTAAAAGGATTTCTGCTTCTCTTTCAACTCTGGACTCTGTGGTATAGTACTGGGCAGTTAGTAAGCAAGAACAAGTTTGTTAAGTTTTAATCAATGGTGTTGATCTGTTGTGTGTTTAAGTATATTTGTTGGGATATTTTGTGTAGCTAGATCACTTGAAGTTGTATGATTAATGTTGCTCTACATATCTCAAGTTGTACATGTAAATTAACTATAACTCCTTTGATTTGCTCACACACTAATCCACATGAAATATACTTTAATTTGGCTTCCCACAACACATAGACCTTCAAGACCGCATGGTCTATTGTTCTTCAAGAACAAAAGGGCTTCCGCCATTTTGATTTATTTAAATGACCGCCTTTCGGCAGCCATTTTGTTACACATTCTTTCTCACCTACATTTCCACTGTAAATAGTCTTTTAGATTAGTTATTGTGTGTTCTGTTTGTCTTGCTTTATTTAGAATAAATATGTTTTTGGATTAATATGCTTCTCCCTTTAATGTTGCACATGAATGAGTGATTTGCTAACCTCTGCTATGGAAAGAACTCAAAATTCCTTCAACCGTTACTAAATATTAATAAGGTAATTCGATTATAATTATATTCATAATTAATAATCAATGTTCCAAATTGATAATTTGTTAACTTTATGAGACTGATTAACTATGATTTGCTATCTTTTCCTATTCCTAAGTGAATAGGTGGTGCCCCTTGAGTAACTTTAATTCATTTAAAGTATTAAATATTAATTTAGTCAATTTCCGATAGCAAAATTGGCCTAAATTAGCTTTACCTCTAAATATTTTGGTACCCCTGCTGGAGGCAATGTGTATCTGAACCAGATACCACTACAACGGTAATCTGCTGTCTTAGCTTGAGTTGAGACACTGTTTCATCAGTTAAGAACAGCCTATATGGTGGAAGTTATTAGATTAACACAGTTTAATAAAACCGTACAGTGATTAACAAAGTGAAAACAGCCATGTTTAAAAAACACAACAAAAAAGTAATATAAATTATTTATTAGACTGCAAAAGTCAAGGTAACAGTGCTGTTGGAATATGTCTCTGTGATGCCTTTGATACTGTGTAAAGGTGAATATATTCTGGTGGCTTTCCTGGACAAATTAACTTTTTTGTTTCCTTCATTTATAAGTTGTCAGACTGGAGACGTGTGAGCCACAAACTCTCAGAAACTTTACCTTCTGTGCTAATAAGATGATTATAGAAGATGTTGGAGGCAGTTTAACCTCTCTAAAATTAACCAGTTGAAGCATAACAATGTTGCAGAACTTTTTTTTTAATGTGTAAACAACCTGAAAATCACCAACAATCATCAGAGAGCGAGAACTCCTGATGATTCATTGTTCTATAAACGTGTTTCTGGCTGCTTTTGATTAGATTCCTGGCTCCGTGCTTACAGGGGTTACAGAGAAATCATGTCACAATGGCATGATTGTTAAAGTACGTCGTCTAATAGCAACAAAATCAGCACAACCAATTTAGGCTTTCCTGACAGAAACAACTGAGGATGCATGACTTTACTAATTTAGACGGTAAAACAAGGAGAAAAGAAGCACGCACACATCAGAAAAAGAAAGTTTACAGTGTCTCATTAAGGTTTAATCTTCAACTAATAAAAGGAAAAAATTGCTAAGGTGATGTCATGTACTGTACCTGGAGAAAAAGTTTCAAACTGAACAAACTTAATAAGATATTGTACTTTATTTATGCATGCTAGAAATGCATCTAGAACATGATAATAAATCTTACAGATCATTGAAACATTATACATTCTACAAATTAGCATTATTTTTCTACACCGCTCAAACTGTGACAGATATAAAAACATAAGAAATAAAAGTAGATTTCACATTGCAAGCGAATGTAAGGCAGATAATCACATATTATGACAGCAGTAAAGTCCTCTATATCTAGAATTAAACACCATGGAATAAACAACAGCGCAGCCTAAGCCATTTATAAGCCTGTTTACAAGTTTCATGTTCCCCGAACAACATTGTTATGTTCAGCAGAAAATGAATGAAAAGTAATTTCCCTGAGAAATCCTTCGCCAGAAACTGAGCAAAGGGATTCACTTTCTAATCCTCTTTCAAAATGTCCATAAACGCTTTGGCACTGCTGACAGTGGTCATGTATGTCTAATCTATATGAAACTCCTGCTGCATGTTTTACTGCCCTGCTCTCCTTCCTGCTGCGTCCCCACAGCAACATTTCTCTCTGGTAATCCAGCAAATCTCCCCGTCTGACCGCGCGGTCAGAGCGTAACCTGGGCCGTGTTGCAGTTATCAACCCTGGCCACATTACACTGGAAGCCTGCCACCGAGGCTGCTGAGCCAGAAACACACAACCCACAGCTCTGCACACCCACCACACACACACACAGAATGAACACTGCAAAAAACATGAAGCTTACCAAGTATTTTCTTCTTATATGTAGCAATAGTATCTTAATTATATTGTTTTGAGTATAATTTACCTACTGACCATAGCTTTATGTGCTAATTTAACACACACACACGCCAGCACACAACGACACCAGAATGAAGTCAGCCTGCTGTTGTACTTAAGTCTTAGTATTCAGTTTTTGTTTTGTCAGTTATGGCAGTGTCTTACTCACTAATGTGACTTTTACATTTAAATACCTATTTCTATTCACACACACACACTTATATCACTGATGAGACTTACATTAATTTCCTGCAGACTCACCTTAATCCTCAGTAAGACTTCCCTAACCCTGAAGCCCAACCTAACCTAATCTTCAGTTTACCTACTCACTCAAAAATCATCTTTTGGAAAATGTTTTACAATTAATGTAATATATATATATATATATATATATATATATATGCATATACCGTGCTTAACAAATTTATTAGACCACCGGTTTATGCCACAGCTGTCCCAAACCAACAGCAGCAGCTTCTGCCATGATTTCAAAGTTCTGGAAAAGTCCCATATTGCATTGCGACACTCCCACATGTTTTCTCATTTTAGGGTTAGGGTTAGTCTTTTTTGGTAATTTTGTGTCTTTTTTTGGTAATTTTGTGTCTTTTTTTGGTAATTTTGTCCGATTTCCCGGCTTTAATGGTAGAATAACACAACAGCACCCCCCTGGTTTTAATGGTAGAAATGCATTAATGCTTTCCCGCCTTAAATGGGTTCACTGGGACCTTTCTCAGAGTCCATACCCGTAGACTAGTGCAACAAAATCACCAGGACCCTGAACCTAACCATAACCTGACCATAACCTAACCATAACCTAACCTAATCTAACCCTAACCTTAACCATTGAACCAAAAATCTGTTTTTCCCAGTTGGGGACACAGCTTTTGCCCCCTAATTGGACAAGCCGTCCCCAATTAACTGCTCTTTGGTTTGAAATGTGTCCTCGAAGGTAACCTCAGTCAGGAACACACACACACATACACACACACACACACACACACACACACACACACACACACACACACACACACGCTGCACTGTTACGCCACACACACATACCCAATATGTGTTAATTTGGGTCAGTGTGTCACCTCGGAGGAGACCAAGGTCCTCTCATTACCGCGGTGATATGAGCTAATGCATCACTGTCCATCTGTTCACCACGGGGGGAAAAGACCAGACCAAGTAAAAAGAAGTATGATTGGTTTAATGCAATTATGGGAAAGTTTAACCTGGATGATATAGAGGAATTGTCATATTTTATGGCTTTCAATATGCCTATGAATGGGGCACAGAGGGGAAAGGGAAGGCTGTTCTTTGATGCTCAGAGTGGAGCCATCAATGATTTTCATTTCACAGCCTGGTGAGCACATTCACTGAGGTCCTGATAAGGGATGGAAGTGAGAGTGGAAGGGGTCAGCTTCACCCCAGGCACCTGATAAGATGGTCACCATCATCTGGTCTGAGCCATTCACCAGGATAATGTATAGGAAAAGCTCTCACAGGCGCCTTTGTCTGATGATGGACTGTTAATAGACACAACCAATAGAAATAATGGCTGGATGGATTATTGGATAAATGACATGTGATATGATGTCATTTTTTTCATTTTGCCTCCAATGGGAGAGGAAATTGCCCAAGCAATTCTAATGAGCTGATTGGCTGTTGAAGAAATGAACAAAATAAGTTTTGCCGCTCCATTCCGACATTTTTCTCATTTTTTGGACAACAATGGCTCTTTTGCCGAGTGTGATATCCGCCATTTAAACTCTGAATTGAAGTCAATCATTACTACTACGTCCGCAAGATGGTGGCGGAGGACAGTCTAAAACGTAAATGTGAGTTGTATTTTGCTGCCTGTATAAACACTTTACACTGTAAAAAAAAATCTGTTTAATTTACAGTAAAATAGCGGCAGCTGTGGTTGCCAGATCTTCGCCGCAAAAAATACAGTGAGTGGGTTTTCTACTGTAAATTAAAATAATTAAAATATCAGCAAAAACTAATTTAGACTGACTAGTCCCTTCATTTTAGGGACCTTGTGACATTATGGTATTTCTCTTTTCATTTTACATGAAAAAATTGCACTATTCCTTGTTTTACGGTAGTTAAAACCGTCTACTACGGTGATATTCAATGTTTAATTTTACACCCTATTTCTGTTGCAATTTGACAGTGTTTTACTGTATTACAACAAACATTTTTTACAGTGTATATTGAAAAAAACACACAGGACAGGAACCCTGTTCTCCTGGGTGAAAGTCCGCCGATGGATTATTGGATAAATGATGTGATATGATGTCATTTTTTTCCATTTTGCCTCCAATGGGAGAGCAAATTGCCCGAGCAATTCTAAATGAGCTGATTGGCTGTTGAAGAAATGAGGCTGATTGGTTGAAATTCCCTGTTTTTCTTCTGGTTGATATAATCCACATTAGACTCACATTTAAATTCTATTAGACTTGAACGATGTTTGACCAAATATTGAAACAAAAATGGTTATATGACAAACATAAAGAGTGTCCAGAATGATCCTGCAGGCAGGTTATTATATGAAGCTGTTAAAGCCAGAGATTTTATGATACGCTCTATTTCTAAAACAGTCTGGTTACAGATATGACGAATCAAGCCATCAGAGGAGCACATGCAGCGGAGAGCCCCTTTCTGTTGGAGATAATGTATCTGATAGTGTATTTAAATACCGTAGCACAAAGCATGCTGTTACATTTCTACTGTGATAGCCTGATTAGATCTCAATGCAATAGGAGTATAGGAGCCATCAGCTGATATGAAAGTAATAGCACAGAAACACTGCCCATATGGAAGGCTATTTCATTTTATGGAGATTTATTTTGATACAAATAGAATTTTTACTGCACAGCGGCTGACACGTAATACATCCTTTACCACCGCAGCACCAATATTTAGTTAGGGTGCATCACAATGAATAACTATTATATGTGACATGTAGTTAATTTGCTCTAAAATGTATTTATGTATTGCTTTTTCTTATCAAAATTGCAGGTTTATGCAGCTATTTTTATACGGAGAGCTTCTTTGCAGAGTAAGACAATCATTTTTATTTTAAACTATGTTGCAAAACAGCAACATGAGAGTTGCAGCAGGCGGTACACTGACTAACAGCCACACAGCAGCCTGCCACACAGCACGAGGACCATTACACTGAACAACAGCAAACAACATTAGCTTTCAAGCTTTTTATAAAAAACACAAAGACACATGTCTTACCCTGGAGCCTGGGCTTGCTGAGCAAGTTAGCAAACAAACATAAACCAGGGAAAAGTGCACTGCTAACATCAGACTGCAGGCTGGTAGCTAATTATCTAGTCAGCTGTAACACATTCTACAGCATAGACTCTTCTAAAGAAGTGGACATACTGTATATATATAGACTCCAGGGCTAAAATATAATGGTGCATTTAACCTGCAATATTTATAATGGCCAGCGGGGGGCGACTCCACGAGTTATTAAAAGAACAGTAGATAAGAAAATGATCCTACTTATCACTTGATTTATGACCTCAGTAAATATTTTCCTGTTTAGTTTATATTCTCAATCTTTAGTTTAGTCGTCTTCAATACAGCATGTTGTTCATTTAATAAATTATATTCCACTTTTAGAGTAACATAGATACGGAAGCACAGTATGCTTCAGGGCGTTGATACCTTGTGGTTTACAAGTTGCAACCACTGGTCAGTTAGAACACTGCAAAAAAAGAAAAGTTGGGTGAACTCAAAATTTTCAAGGCAACAAACTTCCATAAAATTTTAAGTTGGACAATTAAAGTAAATATTTTAAGTTTTGTTTTTGAATTTGCTCAACTCTGAATTTTTGAACTTATAATTTTACATTGTAATAACTTTTAATCCTTACTCCTGCAATGTGCTGAATTGGCACGATTGTAACGCCGCTATGAAATGCTCTTGTAGCTGTAACAAGCAGCGCCACTAGCATCAGTTAGCCGCTAGCATCAGTTAGCCGCTAACATCAGTTAGCCGCTAGCATCAGTTAGCCGCTAGCATCAGTTAGCCGCTAGCATCAGTTAGCCGATAGCTTTCGCTAATGACCGAATTTCACCGCTATCCTGCATTTCACAACAAAGAAATAAGAGTTAGCAGAACTATTGTCCCTTGTTGTGAACCCCAACTTAAAGATATAAGTAACAACAACTCACAAACTTGTTTTTGAGCAGACAACTGGCTTCCTTTGTTGTGCTAACTTACATTATTGCCCTAAATGTCAATAATTTATATTTCCAAGTTTTACCAACTTAAATCACTGTTTTAGGCAAAAAATACAAGTTGGCTTTTTGCAGTGAATGTGGTGTGGTTTTTATTGATTTGAATTATATAAGGAAAACCAAAAATCTAAAAAAGGACTTTTTTCATGATTTTTGACTACAAAAATGGCTGAGTAATTGTGATTTCCGACGAGGTATCCAACCTAAACGGCAGAAAAGGCCATTTGTCAATACGACCCATAACAACGCATAAATTCATGGAAAAAATGATTAGATCACCTTGTTTACTTAAATTTATTGCTCATCTTTATGCCTGGTACAATTAAAGGTACATTTGTTTGGACAATATAATGATAACAAAAATAGCTGATAAGAGTTTAATTTGAGAGCTGATATCTAGAGATTAAACATGGTTTTCTTAATTATTAGCAAAATCATTATCATGAAAACCATGTTAAATGTCTAGATATCAGCTCTTAAATTAAACTCTTAGAAGTTATATTTGTTGTTATCATTATATGTGTCCAAACAAATGTACCTTTAGTTGTACCAGACATTAATGAACAAGAAATTGAAGTATACAAGGGTAGTTTAATAATTTTTTCCATGACTGTATGAGTGTTTGTCAAAATGAGCGTTTCGTTTTGAGCAACATACGTTTTGTAAAAAAACACAAGTAATGTAAACAAACAAAAGTTACGTAAAAACCACGAGTAACGTAAAACATTGACAAGAAAAAATACTTTATAAATGCTGCATAAATTAAAGATTTTACAATTAAATAATATGGTATATTGTTGTTAGAGATATGGTGTTTAGTGCATTTAACAGGGAGAAAAAGTATTTTTTACAAAAGATAAATGCAAAAATTACAAGGATGTCTTGTATATATATTACACTATATTTTGTTACAAACATGATGCCAGTGAATTTTACAGGAGTAGTGTATTAAAAGATTGTTTCATTGTTACTGAAACTGAATTAACCCATTTAGCAGGTTTAGCAGTTTTTCACCGTAAAATCTACACATTTTTTACAGTGTAACCTGCTTAGTTCTGCAACTGTTTTCTTAAATTATATTAAAGATAACACCTTTTATTGAAACAACTGGAGTAGTGGGATAATTGCACACGAATAATGCAATTCAAAGTTGCATGCAGCCTGTTTTATATATACATATAGCAGCAATATTGGCTGGAGACTTTCCCATTCACCCAGCGTGCCATTTCATGTAATTACCAAACAAACATCCTCTGTGACAGCACAATCATAACACAAGATGCCGACAAGAAGGCAGAGATATCCTGTGGAGTTAAAATGAGTTTAAAACAGAGATCCATTAGGAGGGCTGTAAAACTGTCCTTCAGTTATGGATTCATTCATATCCAGCCATATAACCCTGGCCCAGCCCCCCTTTGCTGCCCGTTAATGGACTTCTTGACATGCGGTTTAGGCTGCTTAGCCACTCTTTAATCTGCTTCTGCCGCCCCCGGTTTATGGGGTAAGGAAAATCAAATAAACAGATGTTAATCTGACTAAATTAGAGCACCGGCGTCTCTTCCAAGCACTAAGTACCGCATTATCTATCACATGTTTCAGCCTGTTTTCCCTTATGCCTGTCATTTATATATATATTTTTTTATTTTATCAGAAGAAAAGCTCTTGTTTGTGTTGCTTACAGTTACACTGCAGTTTTATTTCTGCTTAACCCTTTGGAGTTTGGGGCTATTTTGTCGGTTTTTGACTCATTTTCATTCTGCCTGTATAAACCACTTGCATTTTTTTGACGTGTTGGTATCACTGTTTTCAGCACAACCTCACCTATATGACCTGATTATTTTTTTAATTTTGACTTACTGGATCAACATTTTGAACACAAAAACCACAAAAAAACCACACATAAAACACATAAAAACACAAAAAATTGAAAAAAAAAAAAAAATAGTTAACACAAAAGAATGCATTAAAAGTGCTGAATGCACACTGCAAAATTTGAAAAATCTCTGAAAAGAAAGTAAAATCATGTTACTACACTTGGTCAAGGTGTTTTTTTTACCTTTGCTGAAAAAGGGTTAACCCTTTATCAGGCGAAGAACTATATTTGGTAACTTCAGGTAATATTTCGAGAAAAAAGCAACTTTTTCTCACAGATTCACCACTTTAAATCTCATAAATTTACGAATTTTTTTCTCATAGATTTGCCACTTTAATCTCGTATTTTTTTTTTTACACATTCTGGCAGTATGTAATATCCTCCAATATTCTCTAAGGTTGAAATTTGGAATTTGCAAGTATTTCAATGAGTGCCCTATTAAGGGTTAAAGTGGTGAATCTGGGAGAAAAAAGTTGCTTTTTTCCCACTTTTTTCTCGTAAATCTGCAACTTTTTCGCGCAGATTTGCCACTTTAAATCTCTTAAATTTGCAACTTTTTTCTCAAAATATTACCTGAAGTTACCAAATATAGTTCTTTGCCTGATAAAGGGTTAATGCATTAAATTGGACATGGAAACTTCTGGAAAAGCCAAAAACTTGAGAGAAAAGCTGCCAGCAGGGCTCCATGCTGCTTCGTTTTTACGTTGTGACGTCATGAAGAAGTCGTTCTCCGGAGCTTTGTGGAATACATATTTATATGATAAACATTATTGCACAGCTTTGCATCATACAACCACTTGACTATGTGTTTGTCTGTATACCTGTACATGATTATTCATTAAAATGTGTTGGCTTTGCTTTGAGTCATACACTGTGTGTCTGTGTGTGTCTGTGTGTTCCTATCTGTGTCCGTGTGACAGTCGGTGGATGTTTGCTGTTATTTTTTCCGGCGTTCAGAGCAAATATCAGTCCGTCCCAGCTGAGAAGGCATTACAGGCTGTTGATTTGTGCGGCTCTCGGGACTCACTACGGTAATCTGCGTCTGTTCTTAGGTGTGTTGTACAGGTGGCTGTTCAGGAGAGGAAAGCTGGGGAATTCGGTTAATTAAGCAGGGTAAACAGCAGATAACTGCAAGGCATCCTGCTGGGACCACAAACGCATCAGACCCCAAACATCATCCAATTACCTGAGCAAGATACCATTCATTCTTTTTCTTTTTTTAATATATTTCTCTTATATTTTGGCATCAATATCATTGGCTGTGAATGTGTTCACAGACTGCTGCTGCTGGGATTAAGGGTGAGCTGAGCTAGTGAGCTGTCATCCCTGACCAGACTCCATTCTTGGAGTGGAGGAGGTAGTAGTTTTGTTAACGATAATGATAATGCATGCCATGCAGATGGCACACATTATTTAGTGCAACAAGAGGAGGGTGCTAATTGGGCCAAAGATGGCTAGCATTTAAAGTAAAAGGAAAGAAGCGTGCATGTGTGTCTTTGCATGTAAGTGTTCTAAGGGTCTGAAATCACCAGACTGAGTAATTAAAAACAGCGTTAGTACAGGCAGCAAAATACGACTAACATTTACACTTTAGACTGACATCTTGATGACATAGTAGATATGATAAATGGTGATGAGGTTTAAATGACAGATGTCACATTTGGGATGGGAGAGAGGAGGGAGGTGGATGGGTCGAAAAATGGCGGACTTTTAAACTGTAAAAAAAAATCCTGTTTTGGCTGATATATTAGGGCCGGTCGATATGGCTCTAAAAGATTATCACAATATTTCAGGCTATTTTTGCGATAACGATATTCTTGACGATATTACAAACTACTGAATAATATATAGAAAATGCAATTTTTTAGTCTGTATAAATATATAAAAAAACGAAAACCAATCATAAATTTAAAATGTGGTGTAAATTGCCAGTCTCAACAGTTGCCAAATACATTTTTTTTTAACTTTTGTCTCTTGAGTATTAGCAAATAATTAAAAATAACCATCTACAGGGCACACTGATCTTGTCATCTGATCTTTGTTTGAATTAAGTATTGTAAAGGAGAATAAGGGTTCTAGTATGTTTTATTTAAGGCATCTTATTTTGACAGTCTGCTGAGGCAACAGCAACGCAACGCAAAATAACTTTATATTATTAATAGTGTAGATTTGAGTTAGTGCAGCACATGAGACTCTGGAGCCGCCTAAGTTTAGTTAAATTAATGGAAACCCTTACGCCACTACGGCAAGAAGTAGGAATGTTGCCAATATCATGATATGCATTTTTTTTACTCATAAATAAAATATACCGATATTATCGTGAACGATACGATATGGCACACCCCTATGATATATACATTTATGGTGTTTTTATAATTGTTACTGAAACTGAATTAACCCATTTATCATTTTAAATGTTTTACTGTCATGGTTTAGCAATTTTTCACCCTAAAATCTACAGACATTTTCCACCATTTTTTTAAAAACAACAGGTTATAGTGACGGTGCAGACAGCAGTAATACAGCGAGTGTGTCGGGGTTAACCACCACAGATTAGTTCAGACTTTGAACCAGATTCATCTTGACGTTTAGAGACGTTTGTTCCTTGCATTAAATGCAAACACAAACATTGTGAGCCCTTCCTTGGTGTCCGCTTTTGAAGTAAATGTTTAAGCTATCCGGCTGCATCCCGTCTCCCCTCCGTTGACCTCCACAGAAAGGCCGACCACTCCGTGTTTCTGCTGGAGGATCAGTCTGAAAACGCTCCAACTTTGGATCACCTGCCAATCTCTTTTCTGGAGTCTGGAGTGTGCCACATGCAGGAGTAATTATACCCTTCATTGGTTAATTATAATCAGGTAATTGATTGAAGCATTTGACTTCTTCCGCTGAATCTGTGAATAGAGCAGCAGACAAATTATTTGTCAGATTATGACAGAAATAAAAACTGTATGTTTTATGTTCACTGACAAATCCATTTGGAAATCATCATTTAAAGACACAGAGAATAAAGACACAATTAAATGATGGATTGATTCTCATGACTTTACCAATCTTAACTCGTCCTTTTTTGGGAGATAGCACGCTTTCCCCCGAGCACTATTGTTATACTGTGGATTTTTTCTTCTTCCTCTTCCTGACACAATGTCGTCCCGCTACTAGTCCGACAACTCGAAGACAAATTATATATCAAAACGTGCGGTTTGATCGGGATCGGTGTGCTATTACTTTTCTCTACAGAATACGAAAAACTGCACAAAATTTTGCATTGAAGTGAATGGGACGGCTGAAAAAAAATGAGCGAAACAGAACAATAATTGGAGATTTTCAAACGTCTACTTCTCCGGCATAATTTCACCTAGAGACTCCATTTAAACTTTAAACAATAGACACAAGTCTTGTGTATCGGTGTATTAATCCACGTTTTGATAGGTCATATCGTTTTTTTATCAATCCCTGTTCAATGACCATGATCTTTTTTGGAGAAATTCTGAGATTATAATGGGTGTGTATTGCACGGAATGTTCGTGTCCCAGTGTGTGACATCATCACCAGAGTGTAGAGGGAGAGAAAAAATTGTAAAAAAATAAGTTTGAAAACTGCGCTCCAGGACGCAAATTCCACTCTACAGAAATAATTTATACATAGAAACGTAGGAAAATTAGTCTTCTCCCTCACAATCCTCTGGTAAAGCTGTCAGAGTTATAGTTTGGGCGTAGGACGCACAGATGATCCACCAACACGAACCTACAGCCTCATTGGCTCCCATATTAAAAACACAGGAAGATTTCAAAAAAAGGGAGATGTAAAAGTTTTTTTCCAACAAAGCTATCTTTTCATTTTTCTTTCAAAAAACATATGTAGACGTTCAGGAAGAACTCAGGACGCTCAAAGTGAAGTCGGATCAATGATAGGTATTATGGTTTTGCCAAAAATGCTTTCTGTTCGAGGGCAGAAATTCCGGTCCGTCCACCTCTGCTGTCACTGTGCCGGAACAGGTGGCAGTTAATTCTGTTGATTGCTTTGATCTGATTGGTCCACCGCAACGCATTTGATGCTTTGATGTGATTGCAGTTACAGATACACGCACGCACGCATGCGCACGTAAGCGTGCACACTCCTCCAGATACACATGTTTCACACACACACACACACACACACACACACACACGCATTTTGAGGTTAAAGGTCATAGGTTGCTGTATAAATAAATACTTGAAAAGGAATGTTTGTTGTAGGTGTGCTCCTTGTATATTATATAGTATTAATTGTTTGAAATCTCTGAAGAATCTCATCATAGTGTACACACACCGGCAGTAGCCCCTGTTGCCCTTTCAGAATTTACCCAGAGGAAATTTTCTAGTTATTATTCTTATTCACTCACACACTGCACAGACAGTTTTAGTCCATAAGTATAACTTTATAACCTGTTGTTCACAGTTCCTTCCAAAACTTCCCACCAACATCCGGATCGGTTATAGCCGATATTTGAATCTTCTTCAAAGAACTGACAGAGTCAAGATATTATTCACTTGCGCACAATAAGCGCAGTTATAGTAAATAAAGATAAATGCAGGTCCATAATGGGCTCTGAGAAAACACTATTTGCTGGCTCTCTAAAAGACAGCAGATTGAATCGTTTTACCAGGCTGGCTTTTCTACTATAAACAATTTTCCAATTTTCATGCTAAATTGCACAGACCAGACCAAGAAACAGAAAATGACACACATAAACAGAACATCCACACAAATTGGTGTTTGCTTTAGATTATAAACCACTGACAATAACATACAAAATAAATTGCTTTTTACACTCTGCAAGCTTTCACAAGGCAGATGTATGTTTCATGTGTCACCAAAGGAGCTCAGCTACATAACTCTACACATACAACATGGCTGATTGGTGCCTTTTAACACAACTTACAATCATCATTTAATTTGACCCTCTGAGACCAGCGCTACTGATCCAAACTGGCATTACTGTCCTAAAGAGGCAGTAGCCGCCAGATTTAAAGCTAAAAGCTAAATTACTTAAAAAAGACACAAAATTACTAAAAAAAGACACAAAATGACCCAAAAATACACAAAATCAAGCAGACCTTGGCAGTAAACCTTCTCAGGTGCTCGGGGGAAACAGCCAACTGTAGGACAGTGGGGGGGGGGGTAAAAGGACCGCACACAGCAAGTCATTTGTGTCTTTTTTGGATGATTTTATGTATTTTGTGTCTTTTTTGGGGGGTGTTTTTTTGGTGTTGTTTTGTATTTTTATGTCTTTTTTTGGTCATTTTACAATTTTTTGTGTCTTTTTTTGTGTCTCTTTTTTGTCTTTTTTGTGTCTTTTTGGTCATTTTGTGTATTTTTACATCTTCTTTTGGTCATAATATGATAAAAGAGATAAAAATAGATAAAGTTAAGAGATAAAATTCAAGCTGCAAGCAGCGACAAACTGGCCCAAGCATACCTGGAGGTTGCCGCCTGGCTCAGACCCGGAGGTTGCCGCCTGCACTGTACACATCATGAACATGTTGGAGGTAAAACACCTTCACACTGATATTGTCTAAAATGTTTTCCAATGTGCTGTATTCTTGTGCAAACAGTTCAATAGAGCTTCCTGTTGGCAGTGAACCTTCCAAGGTGCTCGGGGGAAACAGCCAACTGTAGGACAGTGGGGGGGGGGAGTGTTTGTCTTGTATAAGGACCGCACACAGCAAGTCCCAGCAAGTCATTTGTTCCTTTTGCCACCTAATCAATGCCCCCTGAGCCACAGATAAACCAATGGGCTCTTCCTAAAGGTCATGAAAGCCATTACAGATCTCTGTGTTTACTGAATTATAGAGCAGAGGTTTCCCTTTTACCTTGGAAGAGCTGCAAGTCTCTAAACTCGTAATGGTCACACATGTAAATGGACAGACACACACACATATAGTAAACATGTAAACACACAGCTGAGTGTTTGTGTTGCAGCCTCGCCTCCAAGGAACTATATCAGTGGCAGCATCTATCTTGTTAAAGGTGAAATGGGCAGAGCAGGCAGTGTGCTGTCAGCTCATTTTTCTAAAACCATAAATTCAGTGCATAAAACTCACTGGAGTAAAACTCTCAAAGGGAAAAGTACATTTTCTTTGCAGCCAGCGAGATTATGCTCTGGCAGACAGCGAGATTTAAAGTGTCAATAAATGTTCAAAACAAAGCCTTTCTTTCCCGTCTTTTACTAGCAAGATGGAGAGATTAATCTACATTTAACATTCACGCTAGCAATCGCAAGACAAACAACGAATAAATTTGACAGCAAAACCACATTTAATTTCAAGTAATTTACAGTAAATAACTCGCACGGCTGCAGAAAGTTTCCTCGTGGGATCGGAGAGAAGCCGGAGTTTGTAATGACATGTTGTGCAATAAAATCAAAAACTTGCGAGTTAAACTTTTCTTTTCCAAGGTGACACTAAAGCAATATATAAACAACAGAACATGGGGGGAATTTTAATTCACGATAGATTCCACTGTCATGAGCTAATGTCTCAGTACTGTAATAGATTACTTCCAGTATGATGTCAGCAGCTGAAGTGATTATTATCATTAATCTGTGATCAATCAGCACATTCAGTGTGAGGAGGGGCCAAACCAGTAGACAAGGTAAATTCAGGAGAGCCGTCCCTGTTGGCTGAGTACAGATGACCTCAAGAGGATAATGTTAAAATCAATGTTTGGATAGCAGCTATAGATTGTTTCTGCTCCACAGGGGGAATGGTCAGCCGAGACATGTTATTGCCTTATTGAATCCCAATACATATTTTCTTTCCCTCCTTATTCTCACATCTTGAAACAGTGGTAATTATTTTCTTTTTGCCTTTACATTACAAGCACACTGCAAAAAATAAGGGGGGGGGGGGGCAAAAACCAGATAACAACAGTAAATCTGAGGGAAATGATCTTGTTGCATGGACAGATAATGTCACTTGACAAGTGAATTAAGATTATTCAATCTAGAAATAACCATGTTGAATGCTTTACAAAAAAGAAAAAACTCTTAAAACCAGATAAATTAAAGCTGCCAGCAGCGATGAACTGGCCCGAGCAGAGTGACCTGATGATTATTTGTTTCTTAACAAGATTAAAAAAACATTAGAAGTGTTAGATAATTTATCTGGTTTTAAGAGTTAATTTCTTATTTTAAGCATTCAACATGCTTATTTCTAGATTTAATAATCTTAATTCACTTATCAAGGTAAATTATCTGTCCATGCAGCAAGATAATTTCCCTCAGATTTACTGTTTTATCTTGTTTATAAACACCTTTTTTGCAGTGTATGCACTGGTAATGATTTTCTTTTTGCTTTTACATTGCAAGCCTGATGAAGGTGTGTGAGAGTGTGTGTGTGTGTGTGTGTGTGTGTGTGTGTGTGTGTGTGTGGTGAATATGTTTGTTCCGCCTCAGCAACAATTAGAGAAGAGTAAA
Organism: Centropristis striata; assembly: GCF_030273125.1. NCBI lineage: Eukaryota > Metazoa > Chordata > Actinopteri > Perciformes > Serranidae > Centropristis > Centropristis striata. The sequence continues at coordinate 19,410,286 of NC_081520.1, forward strand.
CGGTGATCATCAAACGCAGCTCTTGCAGCACAATTAGATTGAGAGGTAATGAAAGGCCGGGGTCCGGGACAAGAAGATGGAGTGCTAATGGAGGACCCACAGGGCTTCATCTACCACATGACATTCCTCTCTCTCTCTCTCTCCTTAACTCCCCTTCTCTCTCTCTCTCTCTCTCTCTCTCTCTCTCTCCTCGTTTTGTCTGTCTGCCTCCCGTCCTCTCCAGCAGAGCACAGTGTAATCTCCCACTCCCCTGTGGGTGCGGGGAGTAAATCAGCACAGCTGGATCACAGGCATCAATCTCAGCCAGCCCTCAGGATGGGCCACTTGTGAGCCCACAGGGAGGCATTTCCTCTTCATTCCAAATGAGAGACAAATGTTGCAGGGAGAAGCGGCGCTGCACGGTGGGGGGGGCGAGCGCCGAGGGGGGGTGGGCAGGCAGGCGATGAAGGCGATGAAGGCGATGAAGGTGGTGGTGGTGGTGGAGATTGGCAGGGAGTAAAAGTGATGGAGTGTAGAAAGAGACGAGCCGGTGAAAGAGAAGAAGAGTACATACACTGCAAAAACATGTGCAGTCAGCACTAAAATCTCACTCTTTGTCTTTAAAAACGAATGAAAAGGTGCCAGTGGAGTGAGAAGATTCTCTAAACGTAGTGGATGTTCTTAAAAAATTGCATTGCAATTGCTTTGTCAATGAGTGATTCACCTTTACAGCACGGTAGATTTTAATCTGAGTGAAGTAGAAGTCGTTTCTAGACTCCGTTTACATGATGACGGTCTGAACAGAAGACTCTAAAGTGGCGTCTTGTCTTCACTTTTATTCTGCGTTTGGACGAACGTTTTCAGGAGGAAATCTGCTGCATACGGTGACACGAATTATGACAAAAAGGACACAAATTATGACAAAAAGACTAAAATTATGACAAAAAAGAAACAAATTGTGACATAAAAGACAAATGACAAAAAAGACAAAATTATGAAAAGAATGACAAAAACTATGACAAAAAAGACATACAATTATGACAAAATAGACAAATTATGACACCCTGAAGGCTGGTTTCACATTTTTGCCTTTTTAAGCCCCAAAAACGTTGTCACCGTCTAAACGAAAGGCACTTCACATGAAATATTATGTAGTTTTTACCTGCTAGCGTCCTTGTGTAAACGGGGCCTCAGTAAAATAGAAGTTGTCTCTCTGTCTGTCTGTCCATTCATCCGATCCACCTCCCACTCTGTGAATGTATTGCTGAAGACCCAGGAAGTGCAGTGTTGAGAGTGAGCCCTTTGAGATCTACACGACATATTTATTAGCTGAGTGTTAGGTATTTATTAGGAGAGCATTGAGAGGGGCCCTTATTCAGTGTGACAGAACCAAATGGCATGCTGGGAACAGCTCTCTCTCTCTCTCACTCTCTCTCTCTCTCTCTCTCTACAGTATATATTCAACACCAGATGAAGAAAGATGGACTGGGGAGATCAGAGATGTTAAAACTCAAACAAGACTCAGCAATGCAACTTCCAGAATGGTTGCTTTTGATCACAGAAATAGCCTCGACCCCCCGACTAGTGAGACTTATATACTCACTAGAGACTGTCAAGAGTGAAGTTGTGTGCTTGTTTTTAGAAGTTGTTGTACAAGATAAAGCCAGAAAAAATATCCATTGTCAGGAATTAATGCATTACTCAGAGGACGGTTGCATTTACTGAGTCTATTATTTCATGATTAAGGAAACCTCAGAAGGCCTCATCCAACAAACACCATGGTCACTTAATTAAGAAAAAACATGAAGACAAATAACTACTTCACTTCCAACATTTACGTACATTTATCTACTGTTTAAACCAGGGGTCTCAAACTCGCGGCCCGCTGGCCAATTGCGGCCCGCGTGACAATATTTTCTAACCCTATATGGGTCATTATGAGCGGTAACCCTAACCTTATATGGGTCATTATGAGCGGTAACCCTAACCCCAACCTTATATGGGTCATTGTGAGCGGTAACCCTAACCCCATATGGGTCATTATGAGCGGTAACCCTAACCCTATATGGGTCATTATGAGCGGAAACCCTAACCCTATAAGGGTCATTATGAGCGGTAACCCTAACCCTAACCTTATATGGGTCATTATGAGCGGCAACCCTAACCCTATATGGGTCATTATGAGTGGTAACCCTAACCCTATATGGGTCATTATGAGCGGTAACCCTAACCCTAACCATATATGGGTCATTATGAGCGGTAACCCGAACCCTATATGGGTCATTAAGAGCAGTAACCCTAACCCTATATGGGTCATTATGAGTGGTAACCCTAACCCTATATGGGTCATTATGAGTGGTAACCCTAACCCTATATGGGTCATTATGAGTGGTAACCCTAACCCTATATGGGTCATTATGAGCAGTAACCCTAACCTTATATGGGTCATTATTAGCGGTAACCCTAACCCTATATGGGTCATTATGAGTGGTAACCCTAACTCTAACCCTATATGGGTCATTATGAGCAGTAACCCTAACCTTATATGGGTCATTATGAGCAGTAACCCTAACCCTATATGGGTCATTATGAGCGGCAACCCTAACCCTATATGGGTCATTATGAGCAGTAACCCTAACCTTATATGGGTCATTATGAGCAGTAACCCTAACCCTATATGGGTCATTATGAGTGGTAACCCTAACCCTATATGGGTCATTATGAGCAGTAACCCTAACCTTATATGGGTCATTATTAGCGGTAACACTAACCCTATATGGGTCATTATGAGTGGTAACCCTAACCTTATATGGGTCATTTTGAGTGCTAACCCTAACCCTAACCTTATATGGGTCATTATGAGCGGTAACCCTAACCCTAACCATATATGGGTCATTATGAGCGGTAACCCGAACCCTATATGGGTCATTATGAGCAGTAACCCTAACCCTATATGGGTCATTATGAGTGGTAACCCTAACCCTATATGGGTCATTATGAGTGGTAACCCTAACCCTATATGGGTCATTATGAGTGGTAACCCTAACCCTATATGGGTCATTATGAGCAGTAACCCTAACCTTATATGGGTCATTATTAGCGGTAACCCTAACCCTATATGGGTCATTATGAGTGGTAACCCTAACTCTAACCCTATATGGGTCATTATGAGCAGTAACCCTAACCTTATATGGGTCATTATGAGCAGTAACCCTAACCCTATATGGGTCATTATGAGCGGCAACCCTAACCCCATATGGGTCATTATGAGCGGTAACCCTAACACTAACCCTATATGGGTCATTATGAGTGGTAACCCGAACCCTAACCCTATATGGGTCATTTATGAGCGGTAACCCTAACCTTATATGGGTCATTATGAGCGGTCACCCTAACCCTATATGGGTCATTATGAGCAGTAACCCTAACCCTATATGGGTCATTATGAGTGGTAACCCTAACCCTATATGGGTCATTATGAGTGGTAACCTTAACCCTATATGGGTCATTATGAGTGGTAACCCTAACCCTATATGGGTCATTATGAGCAGTAACCCTAACCTTATATGGGTCATTATTAGCGGTAACCCTAACCCTATATGGGTCATTATGAGTGGTAACCCTAACTCTAACCCTATATGGGTCATTATGAGCGGTAACCCTAACCCTAACCTTATATGGGTCATTATGAGCAGTAACCCTAACCCTATGTGGGTCATTATGAGCGGCAACCCTAACCCTATATGGGTCATTATGAGCGGTAACCCTAAAACTAACCCTATATGGGTCATTATGAGTGGTAACCCTAACCCTAACCCTATATGGGTCATTATGAGTGGTAACCCTAACCCTACCCTTATATGGGCTATTATGAGTGGTAACCCTAACCCTAACCATATATGGGTCATTATGAGCGCTAACCCGAACCCTAACCCTATATGGGTCATTTATGAGCGGTAACCCTAACCCTAACCTTATATGGGTCATTTTGAGTGCCAACCCTAACTCTAACCTTATATGGGTCATTATGAGCGGTAACCCTAACCCTAACCATATATGGGTCATTATGAGCGGTAACCCTAACCCTAACCCTATATGGGTCATTCATGAGCGGTAACCCTAACCCTAACCTTATATGGGTCATTATGAGTGGTAACCCTAACCCTATATGGGTCATTATGAGCAGTAACCCTAACCCTATATGGGTCATTATGAGTGGTAACCCTAACCCTAACCTTATATGGGTCATTATGAGCGCTAACCCTAACCTTATATGGGTCATTATGAGCGCTAACCCTAACTATATATGGGTCATTATGAGTGGTAACCCTAACCTTATATGGGTCATTATGAGCGGTAACCCTAACCCTATATGGGTAATTTTGAGTGCTAACCCGAACCCTAACCTTATATGGGTAATTATGAGTGGTAACCCTAACCCTAACCTAATATGGGTCATTATGAGCGCTAACCCTAACCCTATATGGGTCATTATGAGTGACAACCCTAACCCTATATGGGTCATTATGAGTGGTAACCCTAACCCTAACCTTATATGGGTCATTTTAAGTGCTAACCCTAACCTTATATGGGTCATTATGAGCGGTAACCCGAACCCTAACCCTATATGGGTCATTTATAAGCGGTAACCCTAACCCTAACCTTATATGGGTCATTTTTGAGCGGTAACCCTAACCCTAACCTTATATGGGTCATTATGAGTGGTAACGCTAACCCTAACCTTATATGGGTCATTTTGAGTGCTAACCCGAACCCTAACCTTATATGGGTCATTATGAGCGGTAACCCTAACCCTAACCATATATGGGTCATTATGAGCGCTAACCCGAACCCTAACTTTATATGGGTCATTATGAGCGCTAACCCTAACCATATATGGGTCATGATGAGCATTAACCCTAACCCTATATGGGTCATTATGAGCACTAACCCTAACCTTATATGGGTCATTATGAGCTGTACTGACAAATGGTCTATTCTGTCGTTTCGGTTGTAGATCTTGTTGGTTTCACTAGAACTACTTGGTAGATATCCACCGTCAGAAAATAATCTTTACTTCTGCCAATCATAAACAAGTATCTACCCGACCATGTTAATATATATTTAACTTTAACTCCAGTAAACACAATTATAACGGTGACGACATGATACAAAAACTTTTCATTAGCTGTTGCCAGTTTCGACACTGCCATAAAGGTATATGAATACATAATTAAAAATGAGGGACATTAATTTGATAAAGTGATATATTATGACTTCAAAGTGTTTCTTTAGATAATGATGGTGCCAACATGGTTATAATTAATTTCCCTCAGTCTGAACAATGACAGGGCTGATGTGAAAGTGTAATCCAGCCTGCTGCCGCCTCGTCTTTCCTTAAATTGATCTGTAAAGGCAGAATGAAGTCTGAGCGGAGGGGAATCCACTCTGAGGCCATTTTGACACTTTGCAGAAGTTGAAGAGGCTCATTTCTTTCATTTCTTTCATTTCTTTGTCTACGTGCATGTAACTAAAAAAAGGCACCAGGGCCACAATTTTTCATGGACACTACCACAGGGCCACATATAGGAGCGTGCACTGAACCAGATATGATGAAACTGACATTTTAAATATGTTTACAGTGCAGTAACTTAAAGGAACACTCCACCGTTTTTTCATATTAAAATATGTTATTCGGTCAAGTAAGACGAGTTGATACAGACCTCTTGCGTCTCAATGCGTGCACTCAGTAATATCATCACTCCTGAAAAATCTTCTTCCCTCAGGAGTGATGATATTACTGCGCCGAGTCGAAGTGCTCCCAAGTGCTATTCCGCCATACATTATAGTTCTCCTTTTTATCCGCTTCGAAAAGCGCCACGTTTTATTTTGTGTCGCCATACTTGGTCGTTTAACTAATCGTGTAGCTGTATTTAAATAGGGAAAACGTGGCGGAGTTTGGTCGCTTCTAACTGTCCATCTGTTTGGATCCTAATGAATGAACTGGGCTAAGCTAAGTGCTAGCCAAGTGGCGCCGTGCGCCAGGGCGATTGAGTGCACGCATTTAGACGCAAGAGGTCTGTATCAACTCGTCTTACTTGACCGAATAACATGTTTTAATATGAAAAAACGGTGGAGTGTTCCTTTAACATATTTAATGCTCAAATACATGTTTCACAGTATAAATAGGAATACAAAAGGTTTGAAGCAAATAAAAAATAACCACTTCCTGTGATTTTTTTTTTTTTTCAGTGGAAGAACAGCAGACCAACATTAATTGCAAGAAGTAATTTTGTGCATTTTTACACTGCACTTTTAAGATTTCGTGCTCAAATGCATGGCTCTCAAACTGGTGGCCCGCGGGCCAATTGTGGCCCTCGTGACGGTATTTTGTGGCCCCCACCTTGATATGAAAGTTTAATGTGAGTTTTATATGAATGGCACTTTACCGTGTTGTGTGTGGAAGGTCCCTTTAATTACTTTTTTTGGTAATTTTGTGTCTTTTTAAAAATAATTTTGTCTTTTTTAATCATTTTGTGTCTTTTTTGGTAATTTTGTGTCTTTTTTGATCATTGTTTGTCTTTTTTTAGTCATCTTGTGTCTTTTTTGGTCATTTTGTGTAATTTTTTGGTCATTTTGTGTCTTTTTTTAGTAATTTTGTGTCTTTTTTAGTCATTTTGTGTCTTTTTTTAGTAATTTTGTGTCTTTTTGGGTCATTTTGTGTCTTTTTTTAGTCATTTTGTGTCTTTTTTGGTAATTCTGTGTCTTTTTATTGTAATTTTGTGTCTTTTTTTGGTCATTTTCATACTGCCTCCAGCGGCCCCCAGGTAATTTGATTTTGAGACCCCTGCTCAAATGCATGTAGTTCTACTGAGGGCCACTTCAAGTGAGGGTGCGGGCCGTATGCAGCCCCCAGGCCTCCAGTTGCCCATCCCTGTTTTACATCACATGACTGACTTTAGAATCAGATTCTCATTATGGAAGCTTCTGCAGATTCTCCCAGTTTGATAAAAGTATTTTAAGCAAGCAAGAAACTTTTAATGTTATTTGTTCTTCTATGAATATGTATTCATAACATGGTTGTCCAAACTTTTGGGTCATACTGTATAAATTATTTCCATTATTAGGTTGCGGGAGCCGTGGTCTTATTTCCCAGCTGGCCATACAAAATGAGCAACTTCCATATTCAGTTTATGCAATAGGTACAATATTATAAATAACACAGTTATATATTCAATATAAAGCTATAAGTGACAAAAATAACAACAAAGCTAGTTGCCCAGTGCTAAATATTGGTTTGTAGTTCTTCAAGTGAGATAAAAGTATTGGTTTTCAAAGAAACAGGGAGCAAAGAAAGAGAAAAGTATATATTATAATGAAATATAGATTTCTTTAGAGGACAAGAAAAGGAGAAAAAAAATATTTCCTCCGTGCAGCATTAATTCTCAGCGTGCCGGCTTGGAGAGTCGCTCCACTTGCATCAAGTTGCTCCACAAGACAAATGATGAGAGGAGCTGCGTCCAAGACAGACAGGTTTGAGGATATTACTGTGGTAAATACGCATCTGTTGTCCAAAAGTCCTGAATTGGCAGTCAGTAGCAGCTCCATTTTGCTGATTAAGAGGCTCAATATTTTATGGATTGTCATCGCAAAGTGTAAATCTGTTGGGCTCTGTCATGCTTGGATCGTATGTGTATACTGAAGAGATTTACTGGTCCACTTTCTACCACATTTTTCATGTAAAATGCAACTGCTACAAAGCTTCCAAAGGAATGTAAAGATATTGACCAGAGTGGCTTTAACTGCTGCTGCACAGAGAAACCTTTCAGCCTCACAACATTATCTCTGGTTTCACTTTCTACGCATGAAATTGATTTTAGAAAATGTTTCTCTTTTTCCATTTTCTTCCTGTGTCTTGCCTTCTCTGTCTATTTCCTCCCATATAAGTAAAAATCCCCCTCTTCATGTTTATTTTATAGAAATAGGCACAAATAATGAGGTAATGATTTAAAAAGGGCCACAGACTGACAGTACACTGCAAAAAAGGGGTTTCTAAAAACCAGATAAAACAGTAAATCTGAGGGAAATGATCTTGCTGCATGGACAGATAATTTACCTTGACAATATTTTTTAAATTAAGATTATTAAATCTAGAAATAAGCATGTTGAACGCTTAAAATAAGAAATTAACTCTTAAAACAAGATAAATTAAAGCTGCAAGCAGTGATGAACTGGCCCGAGCTTTAGATTTAGAAGTGATTTTTTGTTCATTTTGGTCATTTTGTGACTGAAAAAAAGATGTAAAATGACACAAAAAGGACACTAATTGATCAAAAGAAAAGACATAAAAATGACCAATGAAGACACAAAATGACAAAAAAAGAAACAAAATGACCAAAACAAGAAACAAAAAAGACATAAAAAAGACCCAAATGACCAAAAAAAGACAAAAAAGATGTAAAAATGACCAAAAAAGAAACAAAAGACGTAAAATCACAAAAAAGACATAAAAAGACAAAAAATTACCAAAAAAAGACACAAAAAAGATTTAAAAATTACAAAAAAAGACACAAAATGACCTAAAAAGGACACAAAAAACAAAAAGATGTAAAAACACCACTTGTTTTAAGAAATATTTTCAACATGTGTTCAACATGCTTATTTCTAGATTTAATAATCTTAATTTAAGAAATCTTGTCAAGTGAAATTATCTGTCCATGCAGCAAGATCATTTCCCTCAGATTTACTGTTTTGTCTTGTTTCATGTTATCTTGGAACACTTTGCAGTGTTCCTCTCTATCTCCTTCCTCCCATATAAATAAACAACCCCCTCTTCATGTTTATTTTATTGAAATAGGCACAAATAATGCTGTAATGATTTAAAAAGGGCCACAAACTGACAGTATCAATCCAGTCCTAGCATTGAGTGATCATAAAACTCCTTTTATTCGAGCTGCCAGTGTTTGACTGTGTTTCCTTTAAAGCTTCCAGTAGTTGGTAGCTGCATCGCCACATAATCCTCCACTAACAATGAGCAATACCCTATTTGCTCTAACTAGCTAATTAAACAAGAAATAGGTTTGGCGGACAAAGAAATGGCCATTGATATTCACACAAAGTGTTATTTTTATATTAAATTATGCAGAGTTGCTTCTTCACAAATCCCACACTAAGAGAGAGAACTGTGGTCTGAGCAGTCCCTGGATAGAGGCTGCAGCTTCCTAAAAATACACATAATCACCAAAATAAGACACAAAATTACCCAAAAAAGACACAAAATGACAGAAAAAAACAAAATTACTTAAAGAAGAAACAAAATGACCAAAAAAAGACACAAAATTACCAAAAAACACACAAAATGACAGAAAAAAAACAAAATTACTTAAAGAAACAAAATGACCAAAAAAGACAGATAATTACCAAAAAAGACACAAAATTGAAAAAGACAAAATTATTTTTTTAAAAAGACACAAAATGACCCAAAAAATACACAAAATGACAGAAGAAAATTAAATTATTTAAAGAAACAAAATGAGAAAAAGAAGACACAAAATTATTTTAAAAAGGCACAAAATTATTGAAAAAGACACAAAATTACCAAAAAAACACAAAATTATTAAAAAAGACACAAAATTAATGAAAAAGACACAGAATTACCAAAAAAGACACAAAATTACCAAAAAAAGACACAAAATGACAGAAAAAACTAAATTACTTAAAGAAACAAAATGAGCAAAAGAAGACACAAAATTATTTTAAAAAGGCACAAAATTATTGAAAAAGACACAAAATTACCAAAAAAGACACAAAATTATTAAAAAAGACACAAAATTAATAAAAAAGACACAGAATTACCAAAAAAGACACAACATTACCAAAAAAAGACACAAAATGACAGAAAAAAAGTAATTAAAGGGACCTTCCACACACAACACGGTAAAGTGCCATTCATATAAAACTCACATTAAACTTATATATCATAATTTAAGAAATCTTGTCAAGTGAAGTTTTCTGTCCATGCAGATAATTTCCCTCAGATTTACTGTTTTGTTTTCTTAGTGTCATGTTTATTTTATTGAAATAGGCACAAATAATGCGGTAATGACTAACTAGCTAATTAAACAAGAAATAGGTTTGGCGGACAAAGAAATGGCCATTTATATTCACACACAAAGTGTTATTTTTATATTAAATGATGCAGAGTTCCCAGACTAAGAGAGAGAGCTGTGGTCTGTGTGGTCCCTGGATAGAGGCTGCAGCTTCCTCTCATATCTATACATTTCTTTATTCGACATCAAAGCAGCCTTTAGCCTCCGGTGATGCTTGTAAATCACCCAAATGACACCAGCGCCTCCATGTCTGACACTCGTTAGAGGCTCGCGCTCGGCAAAGTCTATTTTCTTTTGTGAAGGAGTTCATTCTCTGCGTTTTGAAGCCGTCTCAGAAGAGTTGACGAGCTCCAGCGACGTGTTGACAAATCACACAAAGAGCACATACACACCTGTGTGTGTGTGTGTGTGTAGGAGATTAGACTCCTCAAAGCCTGCAAACACTAGAGAGATGAGTGACAGGAAGCAAAGAAGAGGTAAAAACCATTATTCTATGGTAACAATGTGTAGCTGCTGTAGGATGGGAGACTTCAGTGGCGGTTCTACACAGGGGCCTACAAGGGCCCCTAATAATCAACCCGTTCTCATTCCCAAAGCGTAATATACCGACGATTTGTCACACCCCTAGACGTATCATACTGGCGCAAAGGGTACCCTTCCACGTCTGTGTGAAACGCTCTGGGTTCTCAATTGACTCCAATATAAACCCGCTCGCGGCGCTGAGAAGCGCTTAGAGCAGAGGCTTACAGCCGTCTATTCACTCCAATAATATCCCGACCACGGCCCTCCATTATGCTGCCAGCGACAATCTGAATGGAGAACCGAGGACCCTGTGCACGGAAGTATTTTTCTCCCTATTTTAAGGATTTCTTTTAATGACATCGTCAACATTTCTCAACACAAACACATCAAAGTCTCACTGATAATTCAACAATAAAATAGCTTCATGTTGTGGCTCTCAGTATCATTTTTTTCTCCTTCGATTCTGAGAAATAAACTTTTATTCGTTTGTTTTATGGCATTCCACTGGCGGACATTTCTCTCATTTTTAGTGAAAAAAAAAAAATATTTTGACTTTGTTTCTGCATAAAAATGGATTTTGATTACATTTCTAGCGAGAAATATATGTTTTATGTTCTTAATATTCACTCAGTGAATGTACATAATCACTTTGTGGCGAAGATCTCGCCAGAAAAAGACGATCCGCTGTGTTTTATTTTGAAATCTGTTTTATTTTGTAATCTACCGCGATCATAGCGGATGTGGTCCTATCCTCGCGGATGTGCTGTGCGATCTCATTGAATCGCGCTTCACTGTAAATGGCCCCGACTCTGCTCTCCTGTTTTAGTTAAAATATCTTCATTAAACAAACATTGTTGTCTTTTTTTAGCATAGATAATATACATACAGTGTAATTATTTATTAGACAGTATGTGATATTCGATATATTGGGTAGAAAATAAAACTTTGTCATAGAGCTAAACCAAATACATCACCGGAAAGGTCTTGGCCTGGAGAGTAACATATATCAATTTCAAGGTTCTATAATATTCTTGCTTTGAGATATTGACCTTTGAACCTTAACCCTGGGGCATATTTAAATGATTATAACTAAGAGACAAAAAGGGTTACAGACATGAGACCTACTGTTATAGAAAGGTGTTGACATGGACTATAATGTGAGCATAGTCACTAAGGGGTGGGAGTGGGGGGGCTTTAGGATATGCTGAAAAAACAACAAATCCCCCATTGAACAAGACAATATTTAAATTCTGATGCCAAAAATGTGATTGACATCCCCTCAAACCCATGGAAAGCCACTAATTAAGTATTTCCAACTTCCAATTTTAGGTAAAAACCTGTTTTATTAAAAAAAACTACAACTCCCTAGACCTCTCGTTTTGTAGTTCTTCCCTATTAGGGCTGTGAAAACCTATTTCTACCCAATATATCGAATATCACACACTGTCTAATAAATAATTACACTGTATGTATATTATCTATGCTAAAAAAAGACAACAATGTTTGTTTAATGAAGATATTTTAACTAAAACAGGAGAGCAGAGTCGGAGCCATTTACAGTGAAGTGCGATTCAATGAGATCGCACAGCACATCCGCGAGGATCGGACCACATCCGCTATGATCGCGGTAGATTACAAAATAAAACAGATTTCAAAATAAAACACAGCGGATCGTCTTTTTCTGGCGAGATCTTCGCCACAAAGTGATTATGTACATTCACTGAGTGAATATTAAGAACATAAAACATATATTTCTCGCTAGAAATGTAATCAAAATCCATTTTTATGCAGAAACAAAGTCAAAATATTTTTTTTTTTTTCACTAAAAATGAGAGAAATGTCCGCCAGTGGAATGCCGTAAAACAAACGAATAAAAGTTTATTTCTCAGAATCGAAGGAGAAAAAAATGATACTGAGAGCCACAACATGAAGCTATTTTATTGTTGAATTATCAGTGAGACTTTGATGTGTTTGTGTTGAGAAATGTTGACGATGTCATTAAAAGAAATCCTTAAAATAGGGAGAAAAATACTTCCGTGCACAGGGTCCTCGGTTCTCCATTCAGATTGTCGCTGGCAGCGTAATGGAGGGCCGTGGTCGGGATATTATTGGAGTGAATAGACGGCTGTAAGCCTCTGCTCTAAGCGTTTCTCAGCGCCGCGAGCGGGTTTATATTGGAGTCAATTGAGAACCCAGAGCGTTTCACACAGACGTGGAAGGGTACCCTTTGCGCCAGTATGATACGTCTAGGGGTGTGACAAATCGTCGGTATATTACGCTTTGGGAATGAGAACGGGTTGTAATAATACAATGATCAATTTATAACAATGAACAATGGAACAATTCTAACCTTTTTTTTTGTTCAAACAATATCTCATTGTACACAAAAGGAACCCAGAATGTTACATTGTATAATAGTTTAACTCTATGGAGTCTTAAAGGGCTATTTTGTCCATTTTTGAATCCTTTTCATGTTTTTTTTACGTGTCTTTGTAAGTCATTTTGTGTCTTTTTGTGTCTTTTTTGGTCATTTTGTGTCTGTTGTTGTGTCTTTTTTTGTGATTTTTATGTCTTCTTTTGGTTATTCTGTCTTCTCATGTTGTGTCTTTTTTTGTCATTTTATGTCTTTTTTTGTCATTTTGTGTCTTTTTTTTGGTCATTTGTGTCTATTTGGTGTCTTTTTGGTCATTTTGTTTCTGTTGTGTCTTTTTTCGTTATTTTGTATCTTTTTTTGTCATTTTGTCTTTTTTTTGTCTTTTTTGTGTCTTTGGCCATTTTGTGTCTGTTGTTGTGTCTTTTTCAGTTATTTTGTGTCTTTTTTGTCATTTTGTGTCTTTTTTTGTCATTGTGTGTCTTTTTTTAGTAATTTTGTGTCATTTAGTGTATTTTTTAGTCATTTTCTGTCTTTTTTTTAGCCTTTTTTTGGTCTGCTTTGTTTTTACGTCTGGATGTGATGAAGTCATGCTTTGGCGCTTTTGGAGACTCCAGAGGGTTAATTGTGCAATGAAATATTGTGTGTGTATATATATATATATATATATATATATATATATAAAGATCATTCTGACTGTACTGCACTTTTAAAATAAAAAAAGTGATGAATGATGCAAGTGAAGTGATGCACAAAAATGACAAATGTCATTGTCATCCAAAAAAAACCTGTTCTTGTTGGCGAGTCTCACTATTTAAATGCATGTATTTGTATCTTCCAAATATACTTAAATGAGATGTTTAAATAAGCTAAAATAAAGATTTTGAATGCTTAAATATCATCTTTGCCCCCACAGTGAAACTGGTCTAGAACCGCCACTGGGAGACTTCCCAAGCATATGGAGGGACAATAAATCATTTATCATTTATTATGTTTCACTTCTTATCACCTGCAGGTGGTGACAGGTACAAAGGACAACACGGCCGCCATCAGTAATACATTTCAGCGATAACTGTCATTTTTGTTGATTTATGCATAATTGGGAGCCGGCTCCTCACGGAAAAGAAAATAATACTTGGAGAGCCGAGCCGGTGCATTGGCTAATGCCCTATACAACCAGACATTAGTCATACTTTGTAAAAGTTATGATGGATGCGTGTTTGCTAAATGCTGCCACTGTACCAATATTAATCCATCAGTTTCCCTGAAGCCTCGCCTAAACAGAAAGTCTAGTGAGGAGGTTGTGTGTTCTGCAGCGCGAGGCTTTGAGGGCCCTCAGAGGAAACACAACAGGCTGAATTAATCAGCTGCTTCAATCTGTGAATGAACATTCGTTTTGGTTTAGGAGGGGCCCCAAGCAAAAAAC